>NC_089251.1:24554361-24854361 GCF_963930625.1 Muntiacus reevesi
GTATATGTCTATGTAAGTATGTGTAATATTTGTGTTATTAGAAAAATTTCCCAAACTGATGGCTGACTCTATAAATTCTTTCATGTGGCCATTGAGATGGAACTAAAGATCAGCTTTACTAAATATTTTATTTTCTATTTTGATTAACTAAATAATGTTAAATGGATAACATTAACTCAGAAGTTTAAGGCACTGACTTAAGGCACTGACTACCAACATAACTTTTTCAAGTTGATTTAATGGGAGGTTCTGCTTCTCTTCTCGTGCTTACTGTTAATGCATCCAAAAGCTTGTTGCTTTAAGCTGAAATAACACAGAGATTTATTCTAAGGTTGAAGAAAAGCAAGTATTTTTTGAAGTGGCTTTTCATCCTTTGAATATTTTTCTTCTAATCCAAAAGCATTCAACTTTTACATTTTAAGAACAAACATAAAAAGAACAAGGTGGAGGGAAGATGGATTTCAATTTTAAATGTCTTCAATCATAGCTCTCAATGCTGACTCTCCAAACCTGGCTATGATGACAAAAGCAAAAGGGCCAAAACATTACCTGCCTCCTATCCTCCAACTTTCTAATTCCGGAAACAAGAATTCACAAAACTAGGCATAAGGAGGAAGGTGGTGTCTGCTTTTGTGTGCATACGTGTATTGGGGAAGGAAGTACTGAGGGAAGGACAACTTGAATAATGACGCTAGTATGAGCAAATTTCAATTTGAGGAGGTGCAATCTTCCTCAAAATTTTAGTAAGAAAACCTCTATAGATCAAAGTATTAATAGTAATGGTGTGAAGTGAAGAGGTGTTAGTTGCTCAGTCGTGTCTGACTCTTTGCGACCCCATGGACTGTAACCCTCCAGGCTCTCTGTCAATGGAATTCTCTAGGCAAGAATACTGGAGTGGGTAGCCATTCCCTTTTCCAAGGGATCTTCCTGACCCAGGGATTGAACCAGGTCTCCTGCATAGTAGGTGGTTCTTTACTGTCTGAGCCACCAGGGAAGCCCAGTAATGGTGTAGCAGCATAGAAATGGTATGTGCTAGGAGTTTACACTTATTATGCAATTCAGAGTGTGAAAGAACCAGTAGTGGTTTTAAGTTTATGCACCATTTATTAGAGAAAAATGAAAGCATATATAAAAGCTTCCTGAAATTAAGAACAAGACTGGGAGCCTAAAAATTTGTCCTAGAGAAATTGATATGAGAATGGAATTCAGTATTCACACACAACAGCAAAGAATAGGGAAAAGGACCAAGGTTTGTGAAGGCAACTTTGATTGTGATGAGATCTGCCATGTATAAAATGAAAGAAAAATCCAATATGGAGCTTAGAATAATAAAAAAAAGAAGGAGAAGGAAGATGAGGACCCATGTAGAAAAAAGGTTAAAAGAATGTCTTCAACAGACTCAAAGGAATAGGCATACTCCCAAAGATAATCTAACTCAAAATACAGGGAAAAAAGAAAAAGTCAAAACATTCTAGTTACTAGCTATTGAGTATTTACTGTGTATCAGTACTTTATTTTTCATTACTGAGCAGTTTCTACTAATATCAGAGCTATTATGAATATATCACATGCATTAGCTCATTTAACATCATAATGATCCCATGAGATATTTTTATCCCCTTTTTAGACTTTCCCAAGGTCATAAAGCCATTAAGAATTCAAAAGACAGATATCGTGACCTTGTGTAGAATTTAATCACTTGTACACGCAAATATTTTATGAGTACTTACAAGGGGCAGGTACTCTTCTAGGCACTTAGGATATATAAGCTGGGAGAGGGAAAAGAAACCTGCCTTCAAAGGGCTTGCATTCTAGCAAGATATAAATTACATAGTGTGTGAGAAGGTGGTGAGTTCTGTGGGGAAAAATAAGGAATTAGAGCAGGATGTTGAAGTTACGAAGTACACGGTGGGGGATGAAAATTAATGAATAGAGCTGAATTTGAAATGGTATTTAGTGTGTCTGAGAACCTTGGCTTGTAGCAGGATAATTTAATCGGGTCACATTTATTTGTGAACTGATACATCTGTCTTCCTTTTTCTGATTTTATTCTTTCTTGACACTTCCTTTATTCCTTACTTTTTGCTAAGTAGCCCACTTTATTGCTATTTCTCTGTCAAGTGCTTTGAAAAACATTGCTCTACTAATGGTGACCTTTAAATTATATATTTAAATTATGTATATCATATATTTTCTCTGTGTATAAAAAGTAAGCTCGTTAAGGCAGGTCTTATATATGTCTTCTCATACATTCTATTACTGAGCCTAATACAATAGCAAGATTATCAAAATATGTTTGTTTTATAAATTAATTAATTGATAACTACATGATCATAATTCTGCTCTAGCCAAAGACAGACGCTGGAGGGGAAAACAAAAACTAGAAAGTGAATTCAGAGAAAGGTGAAAAAAATTGCTACAGGGAGAGGAAAGTGCTTTTATTTCAATCCTAACAAAAGTGAAAAGTGAAAGTTGCTCAGTCATGAACGACTCTTTGCAACCCCATGGACTAATACCCAAGTGGGTAACTGTTCCCTTCCTCCAGGGGATCTTCCCAACACAGGGATCGAACCCAGGTCTCCCACATTGCAGGTGAATTCTTTCCAGCTGAGCCATCAGGAAGCTCAAGAATACTGGATTGGATAGCCTGTCCCTTCTGCAGGGGATCTTCCTGATCCAGAAGTCAAACTGCATTGCAGGCGAATTCTTTATCAACAGCACTACCAGGCAAGCCCCTCAATCCTAAGCGGTCTTGAAAAATTTACCCATTCTCTTTGTACCTCTGTTTTTCTCACTTTAAAATTAGGGAGAGTGGATTAGAATAGGTAGTTTGTGACCTTTTTAAGAGTCATAGATTCTTTTCAGAAACCAATAAATACTATCAATGCTCTCCACAAACACTTTATATACATATATCATGGAAATAAGTTGACATATTTTATAAGACTATGAAAAGTTTTCATGTGTATATTTATTAATATGCTATGAAAACATTAACGAAATGTTTTATAACATTTAAAGGTAGATACACACATTAGATACACACATACACAAAACCCTCTCCAAACTTTATAATAAAGAAAGCACAAAACTCCTAAGCTGGAAGAAAGCATTTATCCAAAGAAAGAAACAAAAGATTTATAGATGTGAAATGTTTTGTAATATTAAAGTCCAAAATCTTTTAAGTTCTCGAAGCATATTCATTTCAGATAGGGATGAAGCTGTTTAACCTTAGCCTTTCTTGACAATCCAATCCTGACTGGTCGACTGCATGTCTTAAGAGGTAGTACTCTTGAAATTCCATATGAAAAACTGCTACCTAAAAATGTAAGACAAGAAAAGTACATAAGGGAGTAAAAATCACTCATAGTTTCTCTGCTTAAAAATGACTACTAACTTCTAAAATCACGATACTAACAACATTTACTGAGTCACTGAGCTAGTGCTTTGAGTGCATTAGTTTACTTACTCTTATCTCCATTTTTTAAATGTGGAAAACTCAGCACACAGAAGTTAAGTAACTTGCCCAACATAACATAACATAGCAACTAAATAAAATCAGCATTCCAGTCATGCAATCTGGCTTAACATTAACAAAACTATACAGAGTTTAAACTTAACATGATGTAGTGGCTGTAAAGACTATGTTATTTTTCTGTTAGAAGTTATTAGACTATATCATTAATACGTATATGTGGCTTCTAATAGAGATTATTATATATACCATATATTATATAGTATATATTAGTATATATACTATATATATATAATATACATATACATATATACATATACATATATACATATGTATATACATATACACATATGTATGCATATATACATATATACATATGTATATATGTATATACACTATACATATATATACACACACTATATATATATGTATATATGTATATATACACATATATATTAGTGTATATATATATGCTAATATATATTATATATAAGCATATATATACTATATATTATATATATATATACAGCATATATTATATATATGCTGTATATTATTATATATAGCACAAATGTATTTCATCATCATGTATCAATGGAGAGCTCTAATTTTGAAGTTTTATTTAACATGACACTAACATTTTGTAAAAAGTTCAAAACATTTGGCTATCTGATGCAAAGAACTCATTGGAAAAAACCCTGATGCTAGGAAAGATTGAAGGTGGGAAGAAAAGGGGACAACAGAGGATGAGATGGTTGGATGGCATCACTGACTTGATGGACATGAGTTTGAGCAAGCTCCATGAGTCGGTAATGGACAGGGAAGCCTGATGTGCTGCAGTCCCTGGGGTCGCAAAGAGTTGGACACAACTGAGCGACTGAACTGAACTAAACTGAATACACCTTACTAATCAGTTAACCAAACAGGAAGAATCAACTACTCTTGATAACGAGTACCTCTTATTATCAAAATACCTCTTTGAATATTTTTTAAATAAACAGTAGGGTATATATGTGAAGCTAAAAAGGTATCAAGCTTTCATCAATTAGTATGACCTTAATATAATAGCACATTATGCCAAAAACAGTGTAATTAACCTAATGCTAAATATGGTAAAAGGTAAATAGCATAATTTATACCAAGTTGAATCAAATATAAATTGTGTATGTATATATGCAAATAATAATGAAATAAAATATAAAATTTAGCTATATGTAAATAGGGAGAAAACAATATAAAATAGCTATAAATCAGTTTAATATACTTTATTAAACATTAAAATTATAAAGTTAATTGTAAAAATAAGAGAAAATGTATTCCTATATTTTTTCATTTCTTAAAAAAGAGATGATCTAATTAAAATAAAATTGTTGGCTCATGTCTACTACACATAATTTGGTTATAAATTAGATAACTTGGCAATTTATGCTAAGTGTACTTCTTTATTATGAAATTATTGTTTCAGAACAAAGTCATGATTAGTCTATTTGATTACCTATCCAAAGTATGTCTTTCCCCTTTAATATTCTAATACAATAGATATTTCTGGTAATTTTGCAACTTCTGGGAAATCGCTGAACAAATTTGTAACAACAGCAGGTCTCTGGCAAAGGACCTAATCTTAAACAGTCACTAATGAGTGGCTATAAGGATATACTTCTTTTCATGAAGAAAATTATGTAAAAAGTAAATCCCTTTTTCTATTACTAGGTACTAGATTAATTTATTGCTTTGTGTTATTTAACAATTCTATACATCCAAGCATAATACCAGCAACTGCTCATTTAGACATCAATGTTAAAGAAAAAATTCATGAAGTTTATTAGTGGTCTTTTAAAAACAATACCAACTCAGTTGCTTTTTTAAATCCTTAGAACTCAAAGTTCCAGTTCAACTCAAACACTAGCAGCACCTCCATTTGCTAGAAGCTTGATAGGAATGCAGAAACCAATACAATGTTGTAAAGTAAAATAAATAAATTAATTAATTTTTTAAAAAAGGAAAAAAAATTTTTAAAAAGGAATGCAGAATCTTAGAGTCTACCACACAGCAAAATCAGAATCATTTAACAAAACACCCAGGTGATGTACATGTCAAATGAAAGCGAAACACACAACGTGAGAGCTGAGATTTAGAAAAGGCAGAGGAACCAGAGATCAAATTGCAAAGCAAGAGAATTCCAGAAAAACATCTTCTTCTGTTTTATTGATTATGCCAAAGCCTTTGACTGTGTGAATCACAACAAACTGCAGAAAATTCTTCAAGAGATGGGAATACCAGACCACCTGACCTGCCTCTTAAGAAATCTGTATGCAGGTCAGGAAGCAACAGTTAGAACTGGACATGGAACAACAGGCTGGTTCCAAATCGGGAAAGGAGTACGCATCAAGGATGTAAATTGTCGCGCTGCTTATTTAACTTATATGCAGAGGATATCATGAAAAATGCAGGACTGGATGAAGCAAAGCTGGAATCAAGATTGCTGGGAGAAACATCAATAACCTCAGATATACAGATGCACCACCCTTATGCAGAAAGCTAAGAACTAAAGAGCCTCTTGATCAAAGTGAAAAAGGAGAGTGGAAAAAGTTGGCTTAAAGCTCAACATTCAGAAAACTAAGATCATGGCATCTGGTCCCATCAATTCATGGAAAATAGATGGGGAAACAGTGAAAACTGTGAGACTTAATTTTGGGGGGCTCTAAAATCACTGCAGATGGCGACTGCAGCCATGAAATTAAAAGACATTTGCTCCTTGGAAGAAAAGTTATGACCAACCTAGAGAGCATATTAAAAAGCAAAGGCATTACTTTTCCAACAAATTTCCGTCTAATCAAAACTACGGTTTTTCCAGTAGTCATGTGTGGAGTATGGATGTGACAGCTGGACTATAAAGAAAGTTGAGCACCGAAGAATTAATGCTTTTGAACTGTGGTGTTGGAGAAGACTCCTGAGAGTCTCTTGGACTGCAAAGAGATCCAATCAGTCCATCCTAAAGGAAATCAGTCCTGAATATTCATTGGAAGGACTGATGCTGAAGCTGAAACTCCAATACTTTGGCCACCTGATGCGAAGAACTGACTCAACTGGAAAAGACCCTGATGCTGGGAAAGACTGAAGGCGGGAGGAGAAGGGGATGACAGGATGAGATGGTTGGATGGCATCACCGACTCAATGGACATGAGTTTGAGTAAACTCTGGAAGTTGGTGATGGACAGGGAAGCCTGGCGTGCTGCAGTCCATGGGGTTGCAAAGAGTCAGACACGACTAAGTGATTGAACTGAACTGAACTGAACTGAGAGCTGTGAGTTTCAGTTTTGTTTGGGGACATACTGAGGAGCATACCCTCCAGATACAGCCTCTCACAAAGCTCTAAAGAACTGCTCTGGACAAGTTAGAGAGGAGGTGCGCATACATGTGATTTTGGAGAAGAGGTATATGCAACCAGACTCACATCTTGGTAGAAGTTTAGTGCCAGTGAGGAGTAACAGATGTTTTAGTCAATTATTTCAGTGCTTTTCTAAGTATGGGAAGATGCAAGAAATTAGGTTCATACAATTTTCTCTTGAAAATATCTATCTGGAAAACCTGTTCTGCCAGTTTTTCCAGAGCACAGAATGCCTCATTCCTTATCTCTGCCCTGAACTCCTTTCAGACTATGCTAGAGGTCAGCAAGAGCAGTGCCTAATTACTCACTCCTTGTAGAATCAGGTGACTCGTGACATTCTTTGGTTGACATATACATTAAAATTTGAGAAGTATTGGTACTAAATGATATATAAAGCTCCTGGCATACTGGCTAGCTGGCATTTGACACATTCAAAGTATTTGCCTCCTCCATACCAGAGAGAGAGGAGAGAGACTGAAAGGGAGATAGGATGCACTACAAATGCTGGTAGCAGAAACTTTAATTTGAGGCATCATGATGACAAGTGGGTGGGTATCAAAAACATTTCTGCACAATCAGAAGTCTTTCAGTACCTTTAAAAACACCCTGCATAAGTAGGGATCCGGTCTGCCTAGATAGAATTAGTCCATTTTTAGTCCATAATTTGTCCATTTTCCCCAGTACTTCCCAACTTTTCCCTCACACTATGGATTTTAACAAATCCCAGGTATATCATTCCATTTTTATGCACTTTGAAAGAGCCTTCACAATGATTCTAACATAGTATTAAGTAATTTTGGCTGACCTCTAACATTATTTTTCATATTTCTTGACAAGGAGGTACCTTTCCTTGTGAAGCCACAATAGAGTATTATGGGTTCAGATATTTCCAACAAATGTAACATTTCTTTTCCGATTTAGGCACATACTTTAATCTGTCTTAAATATCCATTTCATTAACACAATTATCATCAAGATGGCAATATGAGTTTGCGTTCTCTAATAATCTTCCTCTATCAGAGAATACGTTCCTAAACCCAATTTCTTCCTTTCCTCCTGTTCTAGAAGAAACTACCCCTATCCTTTTCAGGCTAATTCTACTACCCCACTTTCATTCTCATAGAGTATTGTTCCTTAAATTATTTCCTTTTTTCAGGGGAGTAAACCCACAGGCTTTTGATCTTCCAAGGACTTGGATTAATATTTAAGAGTATTTCATTGAAAGCTAAGAAAAAAGAAATTATGCAGTTTTGAAGTGACTGAATAAAAAGTGTCAGGGACAGCAATTTCTCCTAATGAGAAGCCAGAAGAAATGCTTTGAGAAGTGATGAAAGACTGAAGATATTTTGATAAATATATTTCACCTACATCATCATTCTTTCTAGATCTAGTCTTGTATAAAACCAGCAATTTCAGATCAAATGAAAATGTAGTCATTTAGAAAATAATTCCCTAATTTCAATCCAACCCCTACCTCACTCTCATTGGTACTACAAGTTAGAACAGATGGTAGACTTAGTGTACTTTATTCTGATATTACAGACCTCTTAGGCAAAGAATAAGGTTAGCTGTTTAACTTTTCTTTAGTTTGATTCTTTTATAATCAAACATTTAAATGCCATAGTACTAAATGATGTTAATATATCTAAATGGTGCTAATTTCTTTCAAAATTACATATAAAATGTTCATATAAACAGCCCTATAATATTTAAAGGATAGAAAACAATGATAATAAATTTATAATTGGGAGTAACACCAATGTAAATCTAACTTAGACAAATGCCTTTTTTGCTTTTGGTAATTAATGTTACATACATTAGATGTACATATTAGATATATGTAATACCCATCTTATCATATAGCTACTGCAAGACATCACTGAAGATATTTAAACAGCTTTATAGAGTATATTTTCTAGTTACATTCTAAATGATTTTTTTCATTTGTAACCAGTTTTTAACTATTTGTATCAACAAATTATTAATGTTTACAAAAGTATTAAATCTTTGTATTTATTTTTTAACAACCTAAGCATATTTTCCTTATGCTAAAAATACAAGAATGCAGTAATCATCTTAGAAAGTATTAAAGAAAATAACCAAAACTCCTACCTGCCTTCAGTAGATAATTAAATTTTTCTCCCTTAAATTCATCAGAGAAAAAAGTTGGTCTTTCAGGTGAAGGATCTTCACAACCTGAAAATAAAGATCAATGTGTTATAACAAAAAGTAACTTTTTATATGAAGTGTCAATACTATAAACAAATTACTTTTTCAGAAATATTCCCTCCCATTGGTTCCTTATATATAATAGAAAAATAATAACATCAATAAACTTTGTCTTACACCTTATGTTCTTTTTTGCCAAAATTATATATTTGGCCTACAAAGGAAAAAATGCCATATTTTATCTCAGAAAGTACATTTTAAAATCAATTTCATACCTTCCTTAGAAGTAGAATAAAGTAATTCTTCCTCTGGTGTTCTTAGATAGCAATCATTAGGAACTTCCTGTTCACCATTTTTGGGAACTGTTTTCCATTTAAATAAACTTTGGTGTTTTTTATGCATATTAGGACTTGCTATCATATCACCAAGCAAAGAAGATGAACATAATTTGTTTTCTGTACCCATTTTCAAACCTTTTTTTATCCCTATTTTTACCTCCTCAACAGCATTGCTTCCTACAAAGTAATTTTCTTGCCTATTGTTGGTTTCCACAGTGCTTAGAATTTCATTTTCTTTACTAATTTCATGAAACATACGAAGTTCTTCAAGCACTAAATTAAATTTACTCTTCATTTCAAAATTGTTTGCTATTGTCGGAACGTCTGTTGATAAACACTTGGCAGTTAAGTCCTGAAAACATTCATTGTTCCCTACACTCAAATGAGTTTCAAACTGATGATTAAAACATTCTGAAGAGTCATTCTTTGGATGAAAATGCTTTGAATTAGCTAACTCACTTTCTTGAAAAATACTCTCATATTCATTTCTGTCAACTACATTACTTTGATTAACGTATTTAGTCTCTTCCATATCCAATTTAGTCATTAATGAAACTGGTTGCACAATAAACGTGTCATCCGTTGAATAAAAATTATTTTTCTCTTCTTTTTCTGTCTTAATGTCTTCATAACCTTGGCAAAAGTTTGTTAAATTTTGTGCTGTGATTTTTTCTTCCTCCTTCAAAGTTAAGTCATATTTTTTACATTCAATTTCATTTATCAAGTTCCCAAAATCTAGCACCTGAGTTACAGTCATGGAATTGGTTTGTTCACTATGCTTTTTGTCACAGCTTGCCTGTAAAGCCTGTTGCCTAGTATTGAAGAAATCTTTAAATATGTAGTTAAAATTAAAACTACTGATCTTATTATGCTTTTGCTTTCCTTCAGCATATAAATCTTGGTTCTGCACATTTACTTCATAAGTTTTTTTGTTAATATATTTCCAGTTCTGTGTAAATTGAGAACAAGACCTAACATGTGTTTTATTAGTTTTAGAGCTACAATGAACCCAATTTTCCACACTCATGATTTGTTCAGGACAATTCTTATTCTTGTAACTAATTTCTTTTGTCAGAAAAATTTCATCAGTGTCGTCAAAGTCCATTAAAAGAGGAATTTTTTCATATGTTTCAAAAATTGGAAAGTGTATGTTTTTACTTGTCATACTGAAGGAATTGGTAAGTTTTTTCTTAGACTCTTCAAAAATTTGTTCACTTTTAAATATTCTTTTCTTTAACATAGATTTCATATTATTTTCTAATAGTCTTGAAAAAGTTAAAGTCCTGACTGGATGTACAGTATGATTTTCCACTGTGATATTTTTTGGATAATTCAAATACATTATCCATTTGAAAATGCATCCCTCTTCTAATTTAGAATCATTTTCAACAATTGTAAAACAGACAAAGTCATTGAGCAAAGAAGTTATGCTGGTTTTCAATATAATATTTAGAGGGTCCAAAACATTGGTTTGTAAACATATGCTTGAAATATCATTATTTGTATTGACATTCATAGTCTCAGTTATTAGATTTTGAACATCAATTTGCTTTTTACACTTCAAAATCCCACACCAGATTAAGATATTATCTTTTTGGTTTCCTGAAGTGCTTTCACGGAAATAAAAAATTTCTGTAATGAAATTTTCAAAACTACTGCCTAAATGAAAATCTTTTTGTGTGGTATAATATCTGAAGTGTAGCATATTATCATTTTCTCCTTTATATTTTAAGCAAAAAATTTGCTTTAAAGCTTTTTGACTACCCAGTGTTTCTGTCATGAAAGGCTTTGCTTTTTCATCATGTGTTTTCATGACTTTCATATTGTGATAATTTCCTTTACTTAGATCTATTTCTAAAAATTGTTGCAAATTCAGCATTTCTCCAGCTTTTTCCATATTTTCATATTTCACCTTGTAACTATCCACAGTCCAACTATTTTCCTTATTTTTTCTCAAAATATATATAATGTTACAGTCCCAGTTTTGCAGTTTTTCCAATCTGGTAAATATGTAGCTGTACAGGCCTGTTTCTGTCTCCTTGCAATTTGCATTTTCTAGTTTTATAGTGAAATTCTTTGCAGAGTCTATTGCATCAGACTTGATACTACTGTGATTATAGTAGTGTAAACTGATCAAGTCTTTTTTTCTCACACAAACACTTTGGTTGCTGAGTGACTGGTGGTTACTTTCATAACACTCAGAAAAAATATTTTCTGCATCCACAATTTTTTTATCACTCTGTAACTTTTGCTTCTTAACATCAGGTCTATTTTGGGACCAGTGAATGTTTGTGAAATCCCTAACATATGCCTCATTTTTGTCATTTTTCTTCCCTATTTCCTTTAAATAGACAGAGGACATTTTGCTATTTAAATCAGTTGGAAACTCAGGGATACTTGTTATACTCTTATCTCTAAAGTAGCTAGGTTTGGCAATTTCCATGCTGGGCTGGTTTTGAGATTTTGATATTTTTAGTGTAGATGCTGGAATGCTATTTTCTTTTTTCTTTGATGGCATAACACTACCAGCTTTACATCTGTTCTTAATATCATGAAATGTTGATTTGGTGTCCTTGTAAAAGGTAATATCTAAAAATGGATTTTCTGTCAGTTTTATGTCATTATTGTCTTCCTGACTATTGTCTCTCTCTTGGACTAAATATTGTTTTCCATCCTCGTTTTTAATTACACGTACATCGTGTACAGAGGCGTGGGACAGCTGACCAGCCTCTGTTTCAAATGTATCACTGCAACGCATATCGAAAATCTCTCTGTCATACAGCCCTGGTTCACAAGACGTTCTAGAAGCCTTCACACCAGAAGCAAAATTTTGTGAGGGTAGAGACGGCAAACAACTATTCATCTCAATTTTGCTATTTTGGTAATCCGGATTATGTATCTGTTTCTCACTGACAGATTTCTTCACACTCGAGCCTGTGGTGTTACCAAAAATCTCCTTAGTTGAAATCATGAGCCCTTTGACGGGTCTGAGCGGCAACTCCCAGACTTTTTCCACCTCAGACAAGCAAGGCACCAAAGGCAGCCTCCACTCCACCTCAGAAACACCACCAGGCTCCTCAAGACGGGGTCTCTTACTACGGGGTGGTAGGGAATCAGGGTCGTCAGCAGGTGGTAAAGGGGAGACAGGCTCCCCGAGTTCGGAAACCTGAGGGTCGCGCTGCGTGAGCGACATGACAGCGAACTGAGGGAATCTGTCACAGGTTCCAGGCAGACTCGGGTCTCAGCCGGTACCAGGCGGCTCTGAACCAACACACCCCCTCCAGCCCCGCCTCGGTCACGCCCCCGCCACGCCCCCAGTGCCCGCCCCAGGGCCACGCCCCCACCCACTCCCCTGCAGCGAGCCCCACCCACGTAGTCTCTACCTCAGAAAACACCAAGCGCCTGGGACCGTTATTTTGTCTATTTTTAGCGACAATTGCTGTTGTTACAATTGTAGCTGATCTAAACTTTTTCTTCCCTCTGGTTAGAATTTTAAAAACAAGTCAAAATCTTTTTTTTTTTTAATTTGTGAACGGAGACAGCTGTACTTTTTAAATTCTAAAATTCTGTTTTTTTCTCAGAAGAACGTCTCCACAGTTTCTCTGGACCCATCTTGTCCATTGAAAATGTGTAGCTCTGTAAACACCAGACCAAATCTCCCTGTGTGTGGTAAAACTTCCTAAAGTGCTCTTAATGATGCCAGTGGCGTTTAAAATCATATTCCCACTTCAGTCTTGAAGTGTGTTTTGAGAGAAGGCAGCACTGGTACTTAACAGTCTGAATACTTCAGGAAAAAAGTCGTGTGGAAATTATTATCCAGATAACTATTAATCTACACTTTAAGATTGTAGAAAATTTTCAATGAACTGTGGAGTTTTCTTTCCCAATGTTGTGAATACAATTACTTAAAAATTATATGTTTCAACTATTCTATTTATTGTAAGTGTAATCAGACAGTTCTGACTTACATAATAAATTTTGTAAATGTTATTTTTCTTTTTCTTCTGGTTTGAAAACAATATATTTATTCTCTTCAATCAATTCTGATTTTTGTGAATGTCATAATTCTAAAGAAAGCTATTTTCAAAATGTTTACTATTATTCTTATATACATGTTCATTAAGAAATATGTAATTACTGTTCAGTAATCAAAAGCTTCTATCCCCTTGATGATAGTTTCAAATTTGATAAGCTGTACATTCACAGATACATACATACATATATACATCTATATATATATATATATAAAATCTCAGAAACTGTAAGTGTATAAATGGCAAACTATGACTGGCATACTACTTTAGTTAATAAACATCATCAGTCTCTTGTCTCATAAATATTCTTAGATATATTATGATTCCAATTCTAGATGTTACTTTAGCTTGTGAATTCCTCCAGAGAAATGTTTACTTAAATTTATAGAAAGCCTTACAGTATAAGCACTTCATCAACGCTATAAATATAAATGTGGCAATGGTTCAGGTTACATATCAGGAAGTTCTCAAAGTGCTGTTCCTATATATCTTTAGTTGCATTGTTGTTTTTTTTTAATCTCAGATTTTCCAAAATTCTACACTTTATTCAAATGCAGTCTGTGGTATGCTTTGACCAACCCATAGACTGACTTGCATAGCCAGGTCAGTTCAGTCGCTCAGTCGCATCCGACTCTTTGCGACCCCATGAACCACAGCACACCAGGCCTCCCTGTCAATCATCAACTCCTGGAGTTCACCCAAACCCATGTCCATTGAGTCAGTGATGCCATTCAACCATCTCATCCTCTGTCGTCCCCTTCTCCTCCTGCCTTCAATCTTTCCCAGCATCAGGGTCTTTTCAAATGAATCAGCTCTTTGCATCAGGTGGCCAAAGTATTGGAGTTTCAATTTCAACACCAGTCCTTCCAATGAACACCCAGGACTGATCTCTTTTAGGATGGACTGGTTGGCAAAAACTATAAAACTCCTAGAGGAGAACATAGGCAAAACACTCTCTGACATAAATCACAGCAAGATCTTCTATGACCCACCTCCCAGAATATTGGAAATAAAAGCAAAAATAAACAAATGGGACCTAATGAAAATTAAAAGCTTTTGCACTACAAAGGAAACTATAAGTAAGGTGAAAAGACAGCCCTCAGATTGGGAGAAAATAATAGCAAATGAGGAAACAGACAAAGGATTAATCTCAAAAATATACAAGCAACTCCTGAAGCTCAATTCCAGAAAAATAAATGACCCAATCAAAAAATGGGCCAAAGAACTAAACAGACATTTCTCCAAAGAAGACATACAGATGGCTAACAAACACATGAAAAGATGCTCCACATCACTCATTATCAGAGAAATGCAAATCAAAACCACAATGAGGTACCATTACACGCCAGTCAGGATGGCTGCTATCCAAAAGTCTACAAGCAATAAATGCTGGAGAGGGTGTGGAGAAAAGGGAACCCTCTTACACTGTTGGTGGGAATGCAAACTAGTACAGCCACTATGGAAAACAGTGTGGAGATTTCTTAAAAAACTGGAAATAGAACTACCATATGACCCAGCAATACCACTTCTGGGCATACACACTGAGGAATCCAGATCTGAAAGAGACACGTGCACCCCAATGTTCATTGCAGCACTGTTTATAATAGCCAGGACATGGAAGCAACCTAGATGCCCATCAGCAGATGAATGGATAAGAAAGCTGTGGTACATATACACCATGGAATATTATGCAGCCGTTAAAAAGAATTCATTTGAATCAGTTCTAATGAGATGGATGAAACTGGAGCCCATTATACAGAGTGAAGTAAGCCAGAAAGATAAAGATCATTACAGTATACTAACACATATATACGGAATTTAGAAAGATGGTAATGATGGCCCTATATGCAGGGCAGAAGAAGAGACGCAGAAGTACAGAACAGACTTTTGAACTCTGTGGGAGAAGGGGAGGGTGGGATGTTTCGAAAGAACAGCATGTATATTATCTGTGGTGAAACAGACCACCAGCCCAGGTGGGAAGCATGAGTCAAGTGTTCGGGCCTGGTGGGCTGGGAAGACCCAGAGGAATCGGGTTGAGAGGGAGGTGGGATGGGGGACCAGGATGGGGAATTCGTGTAACTCTATGGCTGATTCATATCAATGTATGACAAAACCTACTGAAAAATAAAAAATTAAAAAAAAAAAAATAGGATGGACTGGTTGGATCTCCTTGTAGTCCAAGGGACTCTCAAGAGTCTTCTCCAACATCATAGTTCAAAAGCATTAATTCTTCAGCTCTCAGTTTTCTTTATAGTCCAACTCTCAGTGGATGTAATTGGTATAGTGACATAATATTAGAAATAAGCTTTCTATCAGTATAGTAACTGTTATAGTTTTGTGATTCTAGATAGATCTGTAACTTGGTGTTTTTTTCTTCAACTTGCTCATTTTCCCAGGAACACACTATTTTTTAAATCTCTATCACACCATTATTTTAAAATTGCATTAAGGACTAGAATTCAAATAAAACTCAGTTTTCCATTTAATTCAATAATTGTTTGAGAACTATGTCTAAGATGCAGTTAAATGTATAGGAATGCATGGGTTTTTTTTTTATGTTTTGAAGAAATTTATAGCAATAAGGTCAGAAAAAGAAATCTTTTCTCAAACTTACTTGTTTCAACATTAATGACCACTGTCATTTTAATCAATGTCTATTGAAACTACTATGTGCATTTTCCTTGAGTTTTAAAATGCTGTCTTGAAAATAGACTAGTTACAAGTGATAAGTGCAAAAAAATTGTATCTTCAACTCATTTTAATCAAAATACACGTGAGACTTCTAATCTTACCTACTCTTGAAAGCCCATTTTAAATGTCCCGTTTTTCTGTATCACTTTACCTGCCCTTCCTTTGAAAAATCCTACCTCCTTTAATAACAATAAACTGAGCTTTAAGGCCAGCACCAGTCATTCCTTTCAGCTTTGTGTCCTATTACAGTGCAGCTCTGAAGGAAAGAATGAGATAAATACCATAGTGAAAATATGACTCTAGTTCCTGTTAAAGTCAAAAGTTCACCCAGTACCTCAGGATGCCTGAAGTCCAATGTCCTTAGCTCAGTGCGGCAGATCTTCACAGCTAGATCATACCTTAACTTTTATGGCTTCATCTGTTTTTATAATTTGCCCTGTGCTGCCTACACCAGACTGTTATTTTCTTGTCTTTTCATGTATGTTTTCAATGCCCTTCTCTTTCTCCATCTGACAAATTCCTTTTCAGTGTAAAAGGGTGCTACCCAAAAGTTACCTCCACTGAGGAAGTATCTTTTTTTTTTTTTTAGGAAGCATCTTTATTGCATCCTTGCCCTATCCAAATCCTAGGAAATATTACTTGGATCCTCATCTCTGTTCCTACAGAAGTTTATTGTCAACCATACTATAACACTTATAACTTTGTATTAAGTTGTTTACATCCCCTCTACTAGACTTGTCAATCAGGGCAAAGATCTTTTCATTTTTACACCCCCAGTGCCACAGTTAACTTCAATTAATGAAATAAAATGTAGGAATATTGCTGTTACTATACTTTTACCATTGGGCTTCCCTGGTGGGCTCAGTGGTAAAGAATCCACCTGCCATTGCAGGAGATGCAGGTTCAATCCTTGGATCAGGAAGATCCCCTGCAGCAGGAAATGGCAACCCACTCCAGAATTCTTGCCTGGGAAATCCTATGGACAGAGGAGCCTGGTGGGGTCGCACATGAGTTGGACATGATTAAATAACTAAATAACAACAACACTTTTACTAATCCAAATTCATTTAGTGGTGTCTTATGTGTATTTTAAGCTTCTGGTTTTGGTTTTGATTTTATATGTTAAAATGGAGAGTTGATTGAGCTCATATCAACATAAAGCCAAAATCTGACTTTAAATATTACTGGTTTTAATGTCATTTAAGTTTCATGGTAAGACCAGATATTTGACAGGGCAGTTTTTCTCTTTTATATCTTTTAATAAAGCATGTAAATGATGAATAAATACACTCAACCTAAAACTTTCAGACCAACAAGTTAATCAAATTTATTTTAAACACTTAATAAGAACAACTAACAAAAATATTTAAAACAAATACAGGGGTTAAAGAAGAAAATACCACCATTTACTAAAAATGTTTAAAATAAATATGGCTATAAATAACACAAAAAGCATTCTTTATAAAGTCAATAAGAAGCTCTAGTTGGGAAAATATTTAAGAAAACTGTGATGTTCTGTATATCCACATATGCAATTAACCTTTCAACTGAGTAACAACAGTAACTTATAAGTCTTAAATGAGACAATGTATATGCAAATACTTTGTTTTAAACTATCTCCTTATTATCCATTTTCATTAATAACATCATATCTACCCAGTCTCCTGAACTAGAAACTCTTACCATTATCCTTAATTTTTTTCTCTCTCTTACAGTCTTTTCCCATCACCCAATCCCTATGTAGACATTCATCAAATCTTATTAATTCCATATTAAATATGACCCAGGAATGACTCCTCTACTCTTTATCCCTAATGCTTCTGCTTTATTTTAGACCCTCATCACCTCCTGCTGAAAATAGCAAAAAGAATGGTCTTTTTACTAGTCTCCTCTTCGGACTTCCACCCACCACTATCATGAGATTTTTCTTCCTAAAATGTTAATCATTTTGTTGCTTGTTTCCTAACCAAGGACTTCTCTTGACTCATTGATGCCCATAGAATAAAATACAGACTCTTTAATTTGATATGCAAAGTACTTTGTAGTTCTCCAAACTGTTTTTTCAGCTGCTTCTTATCTTATTACACAACACAACTTGATTTCCTGCATCACTAAGCTTTTCACCATTCTTCAAAAATATAAAGCCCTTTCACAACTTCAAGTCTTGGGCATATACTTGTTCATTTGTGTAAGTATGATGTCAGGCTTTACTTAAAAGTCTTCTGAATTTCTTCCAGTTTACAGCTATGTTGTATGTTTAGATACCCACAGTTTCATCTGCTCCTCATTATTTAGTTCTAAATATGATTTCATTAATGTACTATTATATTTTTGCATGGTTAGCTATTTAAAGATAATTTTTTTCCCAAGCCCTGACTGTGGGAAAACCAGGGTAAATGTTCAACTATTTCCAACATTCCTTTGATGGTCTAATAAATTTCAGCACCAATTAAAAGATTCTTTGCTGCTGAGATAAAAGCAAGAGTCTGTATTATTTTGAAATTCATACAATCGTAAATAACACCTCTTTTAAAAAAACAATTGTGAATTCTTTTCAATTAACCTTTCACAAGAATCTTTTCAAGGTTTTGAGATGGCAAAATGTCCATAATTATTTTTATCATACAAACTTGTAATTACTTAGATTGTCTTCTCCTTTTGTACAATTTTTCTGCTGAGATTAGTCATTTTGTTATGGTTGGTTGCATCATAAATATTTAGCTGGGCATTGCAAATTCATAAAACTATAATTTACTTCAAAATTTGAAGGAATTATATACATTTATATTAAATACAAAATACAGTTTACATTAAAAACTACACTGAATGTAATTTTTTATCCTGAAAACAATATAGAATAACACTAAGTGAGTAGGCTCTGGAGTTAAATTGTCTGTGTTTAAATCTTTGGTCTACTTCTTCTTAGTTTTGTAATCTGAGCCTATAACTTAACCTTTCTGAGACAGATCCCTATAAATGGGGATTGTAAAGTAGTAATAGAACTTACTTCTTAGGCTATTGTGATTTAAATGAAGTATATCATATAAAGCATTTAGAAGACAGTTGGACATGTAAATAGATAATTATTAAACATTTCTTAAGGTATGATAGTTATTATTAACAACAAACTAGCAAAGTGTTAGACTAGTTCTTGCAGTTTGATTAATGCCAGCATCTCTATCCAACCCTCCATTTCAGTAATATCCTGTGGGTAGCTTAGAGTAGGCCTTGATGGAAGCATTTCTATTTAAATTGGCAAAATCAGAAACACTACAAATTAGGGAGTTTTTTTTTAAGTTCTAGACAAGCCAGGTGTCAAACAGTTACCAGCATAGTATTGAATCAAACTCTATTTTACAATATTTCAGATACGTTACTCTGTAAATTAATTCTCAGTACAGAATTGTAGCTGTGGTAAGCCAGGGAGTTTTTGTGTCTTGTCTGGCTAAAGTAGTGCATGCGTGCGTGCATGTGTGTGCAATTGCTAGGTCATGTCCAACTCAGACAGGCAATTCGACAGACTATATATTGGTACCAGGACATATTGTGAAAACTTTGTTACAACAAAACAAAACTATGTTAGTTTGTTTTCATCTCATTTGATAATTTTTATGGGTGAAGAATCCTAAATTTGCCACACACAAAAAAGTATAACTCTCTCAATATTTTAAGTTTGCCTATGGTTCTATAATTTCAGAATGACCATAGGTTCAGTTCAGAGGAAAGGAATGGATCAAAGAATGCTTCTTCTATCACTATTTAGGGCAGAACATAGTCACTGTTTACTATCAATCAATAATACTGGCAATTAAATAACATAATTTTCAAAGTACTTTAAGTGAATGTTCTCATCTGATTTGATTTAGATATCCTTCAATTTGCTGAATGAAATACCTGTTATCTGCAAGAAACTATGCCTCATACTGAAGTAAATACTATGACATATAAAATGTAATCTTTGTCTCTAACAAATACATTCCAGCCAGAAATATGCAGATAAAACGATAAAGGTGATATAAAACTAACACTACATTGCCCATTACATAGCCCAGTTAATCAGGCCATTTACAACTTTGTCCTAGACTGTTTTCTAGCCTGATCTCCAACTAATACATTCCCTTCTCCCACACCTCTCACACTCTACCTCACCAAGTTGCTTTCGATTCCCCAAACACTCATGTTTTCTTGTTACTCAGTTCTCAAGACATTTATTGAGTATTATGTTCCAGGCTTCCCTGATGGCTCAGTTGGTAGAGTCCGCCTGCAGTGTGGGAGACCCAGGTTCAATCCCTGGGTGAAAGATCCCCTGGAGAAGGAAATGGCAACCCACTCCAGTATTCTTGCCTGGAGAATTCCATGGACAGAAGAGCCTGGTGGGTTGCAGTCCATGGGGTCACAAAGAGTCAGACACAACTGAATGACTAACACTTCCACTTTCATGTTCCAGGAACTGTGTTATGTATTAGATATTCAAAATCAAGACGGTCTTTTTTCAAGGGGTTTACAATATAATAGGAGAAACAGGCATATAAAGTATGCAGACATATAATAGTATAAGTGCTACAATAGAGGAATACCCAAGCACTGAAGAGGCAAGATGAAATCTAGTCTGGAAGTTTAGGGAAGATACCTAGCAAGAAATGATGCCCAAAATCTCATTCTTAAAGGATACATTAATTCATTCCATGCTTAGGAGCCTATAATTTTCTGTAAAATACCTTTGTTTGTCTTCTCCATACTAAGCAGTTTTTATCTATATCCCCATTATTTCAGACATCTATTGTAACACTTATAAAATTACATAATGTTATATACTATCTCCTCTACTAAATTATTAGCTCCTTGACACTTAAAACAGTTACCTTGTTTACCTTTGTATTTCTAGTGTATAGCATGGGTCTTACCACATAATAGATAATAATAATTTTTAATTGTTGGGTTGACTATATACCAATTGAGTAATATTAGCACTATTAAGAAATTGATCGTTGTTATTGTTTAGTCACTAAGGCATGTCTAACTCTTTGCGAACTCATGGAGGGCAGCATGCTAGGCTTCCCTGTCCTTCTCTGTCTCCTGGAGTGTGCTCAAACTCATGTCCATTGAGTCAGTGATGCCATCCAATCATCTCATTCTCTGTGGAATTCAGTGAAGAATGAAGTAAGTTTTAGATAGGAAGGTAAGAAATCTTTACAGAGGAGAGAAATTGAACTGGGTCTTGAAAAAACAGGATCTAGACAGCCTCAGGAGAGTCGTTTCAACTAGAAAACAAAAAGGATCTAAGATTTAAAAAAAAAAAATAGAACTCTGCTTTCACAGAAATAAAGGAAGTGTAGAAATAGCTCTAACACTGGACTGAGAAAAATAAGGATAAACTGATTAGGAAAGGAGTCTGGCTATAGAAAGTGCTACCTAGTCAGGACATAAAATAACTACAGTCTGAAAGAAATAAAGTGATATTTTTTAAAACCAAATCTACATAGAGACTATAATATAGTAACATATCTACTGTGAATGTATCAATAATATATGCCCCAGAATTCCTAATTATAATGAATGAGTTGAGCACACTCTTCATAACTGAACCCCTGCACATTCTATACATTAGTGGATCTTATCAGAGAAGAGTTAATGATAGAAAAATGTGACCCAGGCCATGACTCTCTTGAGGAGGTTTTTGAGGGAGTCTTGAAAAAAGACAGTCAAGAATCATAGAAAGTGGAAAGGAAATGTAACTTTAGGGCAGGCAGAGAGGCAATTAGTTGCCCATTGTAGTGTGTTGTCACACAATTCTATTAAACAGCAACTCTTTCCTTAATTTTTAAAACTTTCTCAAAGATAGCTATGCCCTACAAGAAACAAAGTAGCCCAAGAATACATATTCAGTTTCATAAAGTTATCTGACACATACTCATTACATACATAATATTTGTTACACATGGTACTTAATCATGAATAGATTAGGGTTAGGGTTAGAAGTGTCACGTGTTTTGCAGTTTTCCTGAGGCCAGACATGCTAATCACCCACTAGAAAAGTGAAAGTGAAAGTCGCACTGGCATGTCCTACTCAGTCCATGGAGTTCTCCTGTCCAGGATACTGGAGTGGGAAGCTGCTCCCTTCTCCAGGGGATCTTCCCAACCCAGGGATCAAACCCGGGTCTCCCACATTGCAGGTGGATTCTTTACTGACTGAGCTACCAGGGAAGCTCCCATATACAACCGTAGTAATCACTCACCTACTACAGTTATGTATCAACTTCCAAAAGCTAAACCCGTGCTATCTGGAGACCACTCGGAGGGACTCTAGAGGTGACTCTTAAAAGTTATCTAGTTCAGATCTTGAACAATAACCTGGAAAAACATATATATGTAACAATGCCATCTTTCAGGAAATAGAGAAATAGGACAGAGGTTGGGCTTGGTATATAATGGGTAGCTAAGCAAAGACAGAACCACAACCATCATGGTTGGTATGAAGATCCTTTTTCTCATATGAGAAAAACTAAAAGGTGAGAAGGAGAAGCAGAAGCACTGAGACCATACATTTCCAAGCTCTCCTAATTAGAATATAAAGGAAAAACATGTATGTTCTCCATTATAAAAATAATATAAAGAATCAAAGGATTAAAAATAGAATTTTAGTTTAATATGATCTATGACTATCCATGTTTTGTAGTAATTTAATCTTCAATAATACTACATAAAAAGGCATAAAGGTTTTCTTTGTTTTTTGCTTATAATATCTCTGCTGGACGAAAACACATCAAAAAAAAAAAAACACCCTCATTTCAATTCAAACAATATTTAGTACACGATATGTACTCAATGGGCTTCCCAGGTGACACTAGTGGTAAAGAACCCACCTGCCAAGGCAGGAGACATAACAGACACAGGTTCAATCCCTGGGCTGGGAAGATCTGCTGGAGAAGGGCATGGCAATCGACTCCAGTATTCTTGCCTGGAGAACCCCATGGACAGAAGAGCCTGGTGGGCTACAGTCCATAGAGTCTCACAGAGTCAGACACGACTGAAGCGACTTAGCAGGCATGCATGCCTGTGCTCAACGCTGTATTAGATGCCATCCTCTTCTGAAAAGTACAGACTTATATATGTGTCTCCCTGTTGAATAGCCTTCTGCTGGCACAGTAGTGTAATAGCTGCATCATCTTTTCCACTTTTACTCTCCAAACTCCTCTCTGATAAAATAATTTTTTCAAAAAGGCAATATTTTAACTTATGCAGGCCACTGAAGAAAAAAACCTGTTCTATTGGATTTTATTTATCAACTAATTATCTCAAACTATAATTATCCATCTTTGAAGTACTGATACAAGGTCAAGTTTTGTCAGGAACCACAAAATATTTAAATAGAGTTAAGAGACCAGAAGTGGGAATTCTTACACCATAAAGCAACAGTAGAACCCAACAGGAAGAACGAAGACTCCTCTTCTTTCCTGGCAACAAATTGGCCAATGAAGAGCGATGGGCTCTTCTTACTGTAGTCCTCCCAACTTTCCCCCTCTGTAAAAAAGTTCTCCTTTCCTTGCTTGTGCAAGCACTTGCATGTGGCTTGCCAAGGCAGCAGACCTCGACTGTAATTCTCTGCAGAACTTGAATAAACCCATCTTTGCTGGAGAAATAACTGGCAGTCTATTTGTCTTAGATCAAAAAGTGTTACCTACATATAGACAATCACCCACAAAACATTGAGATACATGACGTTTCCCTTAGAAACTCTAAAAGGAAAAACCATTTAAACTTTTACAAAGGCCTTGAAAAGCCATGATTAGGTCCAAGGAACATTTAGTGGGGAAAAATAATCTAGCACAACCTTCATTTGTCAGTAGCAAGGAGAAGAAGAGAAAGGAAGGGGGAGGGGAGGAAGAGATGTCAACATAAAGAAGAATATAAAAATTTTCTTGGCTTACAAATGATTACACTGGTTGCAAAAAGATGGTTGGTTCTAGTGTCTAATGCCAATTGCAAACACTGTTGCCCAGTCAAATAAATCTAGAAACTCCCATTTGTCAAATATAGAGTCCTCTTTTTTTCATAAATTCAATTACATGGCACCATGGAAATTAATTCAAGCATTAAATCACTTCTTGTTTAAACTCTTCTATAATATATTTCACAATGCATGGTACAAACCTATATAGAATAATAAATATAATCACCTGATGGGAGATGTTTTCTCTTTAAAATCAGTATAAAAACAACTGCTTTTCATTGTTTAGAGTTCTATAAACAGGAAATTATGTATCACACTTACAATACCAATTATGAAACAGAATCATTAATAAGTTGTAAAAATAGTCTTTCCAATTATCAGAATTCTAAACTGAATTTTAAATCTTCTAAGGAGTAAAATCTACAGTAAAACAACACACTGAAAATGAACACTAAAGAGATAGGAAATTAATCCACCAAATAATTACTAAGCTCTACTATGAAGCAAGAACTTGGCAGTTTGAGTGAATTAAAGTAGAAATATAAGACACAGATTCTGTACTAAGGAGCTTTAAAAGACAGTTGGATATTAAAATCTAAAAGGAAAACTATGTGTCTTGGTGATATTTCATTGATTGTTCCAAGCATCTTACGTCCAATAGAAACTGAAAAGAAAGAACTATCAGTTTGGAACAGATAATCAGGGAAGTCATCACAGTACTTGAACAAGACCTTGAAGAATAAGTAGGAAATGTTACTGCTATTCAAATCATGTCCTGTACTCTGATTCTTTGGTAGAAACTTGCCAATCCATTCTAAAATTCCTCACTTGGGGTACAAATTGGTGAGTCGGGAAATATTTGTTTGAGAAGATCTTGCCCTGCTCAGGCTCATTGAAAAGATGCTATGGTGGGCCCTTGGTATCTACTGGTTCCATGTGTATAGCTTCAACAAACCAAGGATTGAAAATATTGGAGCATAAATTCCAGAGAGTTCCAAAAAGCTGAATAGGCAACTACTTACATAGCACTTACATTTACAACTATTTACCAAGATCCCCTGGAGGTGGGAATGGCAACCCACTCCAGTACTCTTGCCTGGAGAACTCCATGAACAGAGCAGCCTGGAGAGCTACAGTCCATGAGGTCACAAAGAGTCAGACATGACTGAGCGACTAACCCTTTTAATTTTCACACAGCATTTACATTGTATTTACAAGTATTTGCACAGTATTTATATTATATTCAGTAATAAAAGTAATCTAGAGACAATTGAAAGTATACGGGAAGATATGCATAGGTTATATATAAGTTATTTTATATAAATAGCTTGAGCTTTATATAAATAGACTTTATAGCTTTTAGCTATATTTATAGCTATTTATAGCTATATAGCTATATTTATAGCTATTTATAGCTATTTATAGTCTATTTATAGCTAAATAGACTCTTATAGCTTTATATAAATAGACTTGAGCATCCATAAATTTCAATACCAATGGGGTCCTAGAACTAGTCCCCTGTAGATACCAATACAACCATTGTTGTTCATTCACTAAGTCATGTCTGACTTTTTGTGACCCCATGGAAAACTGTATTCTATTCTAATTCCAGATCTAGGATCTGATCAGAAATTACTACCACAACCTGTCATCACCATAACTACCAAAGAGGACAATTTTCTTCTCTCTGAAGGAAAAATACTTGGTCATGAATTTGAAGAGATTCATCTTTGTCATCTTTCCACTCATTCATACTATTTCTGAATAAAATGCATCACCAAGGAAGAATGTGATCCTTTCTATGGGAGAAGGAGGAAAGAAATATTCAGAAAAATAAGAAGAAAGCATACTCACCTGATAGCAACAAGGACATTTTGTCTTAACTGCCTTAATGTTCCTGAATAAGGCTTCCTTAATTTGTTTCAAGGTGACCCTTGAAGTTATATTAACATCTGCTGGAGAGATACAGGACTGCTCAGATGGACACTGGTAGCTTCCCAAAGACATAAATAGAGCTGGGTTACTGTACTTTCCTCCTGGCCCAAGTAACAAATTGTTTGCACAGCTTTTAGAACAGAAAGAGTACAAGCATAAATAGTATCATTAATGGTTCATTCTCTTAGATTAATAGATTTATTAACTCCTAAGGAGAAAGAGCTTCAATCTATTTAGAAGTATTTGGGAAGGTCTATTGTAAAACTGCATGCTGAATTTATTAAAATCGAAGAGTAAATTTTAGCTTTTTCAAACTTGACCCTCATCCATGAATTCAAATTACTTTCAAAATGGCCATGATCTCAAGCCTCAATCACTTATTTTTCAAGTAGTACAATGATGTATGAACATTTTAATGTTTCCAGGTAGCAGGATTTTAATAGAATGTGGTCTTTATAGATTTAATCTCTAGACTGTATCTATTTATGAATGACCCTGAAGGTTATAACAACAGTAATATGTCATTTGCTAAAATTCAAATATAAATCTTATACAACTAGGAAGCTGGTAGTTGTAACTGATAACTAACTTGGTATTAAATCTGATCAAATGACAACCTAATGTCTGCATCTAAATATAGCTGTGTTGTTCTTATTTAATTTATTATCTCACTTAATATTCTATAAGTAAGCAATATAGCTTACTTGACCAACAAAGCAATTTTATCCTAGAGTGATATTCATATAATAGGGAATCACGAAGGTTCTAGAACATATCCTTCAGGAAAGTCAAAAGTCTATAATATATTAAATAAGCAATATAACTAGTCTGTTATTTAGTCTTATTTTTTATTCAATCCAAAATCAACATGCTTGAACTTCCAAAACTATATTATAATCTATAGTACCAGAACCAAAAAGGTCAATGAATTTTGCTCTAAAAATAGGCTTTTTAAAAAGATATTATACTGGTAAAGTGTTATTTATGTAAGTCTAATTTCAAAATGTTGTTTAACACTACAGTATTATTAATACTTAATTTTATCAGAACATCTAAACTAGCCCAAGAAATCTTAAACCCACTTGTATTACATCTAGTAGGGGTGCTGTGATCACTGTCCCAATCCAATTTTCACAAGCAACAATATGCAAGGTCTCTAAGGAAATTATTTTAAATGAACTCAAAACCATGAATTTAATTTGCTTTACAGTTGGAAGAAATTGACTCAATATTATCTTAGGTGTAAATTAGCACTGTTAACTTACTATCTGGAATTTTGTAGATGCTCAATATCTTAAATTTTTGAACTATAGAGTTCTACTTTTATAAATGAGTAAATGAAGTCATGAGGGAAACTTAGCTGATTTTCCCAAACCATATCTAATAAGTAGCAAAGATGGCTCTTGAATCAAAAACTCTTAATTCAAAATCCAGTGATTTTCATATAAAAAAGAGGCGGAAAGAGAAATGTCTATTTGTAGAAAAGAAAATTTTATCTTTCTATCATCTCAATGCCAGAATATTCTTAACTATAGACCTATCTGCTTAATGTAGTTATCCTCTATATTGAGACTCAGACAGTAAAGCGTCTGCCTACAATGCAGGAGACCCGGGTTTGATCACCGGGTTGGGAAGCTCCCCTGGAGAAGGAGATGAAAACCCACTCCAGTATTCTTGCCTGGAAAATCCCATGGACGGAGGAACCTGGTAGGCTACATTCCATGGGGTCAAAAAGAGTCGGACAGGACTGAGCAACTTCACTTTCACTTTCATCCTCTATATTAATTTCCTAGGACTGCTGTAACAAGATACAACAGATTGGGTGGCTTAGACACAAAATTTCATTCTTTGACAGATTAACAGAAATCTTTCAGGCAAAAGAAAGAAGAGTTTCTCAAGAAGAGAGAAGGAGTAAATGCAAAAGTACAAACAAGTACTGCTCCACAGTATGACAGAACAGAGAAGCCTGAAAAGATGTAGCAGGAGGTGAGGCTGAAGAGGTATGCAAGAGCTAGAAAATAAAGGGGTTTGTATGCTGTGCCCTTTTCTTTTTACTATATAAAATGAGAAACCACTTAATGGTTTTATTCAAGAGAATGATGTGATTTTATTTGAGTTTTTTTCAATAGTTATGAGAAGGAAATATATGATGCTTGGATGATGAAAGTGTCCAAAAAGGATGATAAAAGTATTAACTAATACAGTGTCAGTGAGGAATAAGTTTGAGAGACTTTCAAAACATGGAACTTTTAGGACTTAGGTGATGAATTGATGAGGAATGAGAAAGATGGGGGAGCTGAAGGTGCTACCCCTTATAGGACTGGGCTGATAGAAGGTAACCTTCAAAGTGGTAGGGGCGTAGGGAGGTTGGTGGAGGTAGTGAGGGGCCAGAGAGGTAAGTGTTTTGTACATGTTGAACCTGAAGTATCTGTAAGAAATTCATATGAAGGTGTTCTGTAGGCAATCATAAATAATGAACTAGAGAGTACTGTCTGAGTTTAAGACCATCAGTGGTCCTTCTTTCTGTTTTTGAACACTTCCTATTTAGTACAGTAAAATGAACTTAAGGAAGAAATACAGTAAGGGCTGCAAAAAAATGAAGGAGTCTTCCATTTCTCTTCCTCATACGGTAGAAAAAAGGAAGTAATGCTGGGAAAGGCAGTCTTTATCTAAACCTGCTTCCTTCCTGCCTCCTGCTTACCCCTCTGAAAAAACCCAGATGCTCTGTGTTTAAGGTTGCCACATAGTGGAAGATTCTGAATACATGACTTAGGATTTGACATTTTCTCAGGAGGAAACTGGAAATTATTGAAGAGAAATAAGATGATCACAATATTCACTATATTTATCTTGCAAAGGAATATTAGGTGGATAAAAATGTAGTAATTTATAGAGGAAGAATCATAATATTATTTGGAATGGGTTAAAGAATAAAGAGGAATGAAGGCCAACTGAAGAAGGTATCCGGAGATGCTACTAACACATGTGTTGCCTCAGTTTCCTCCTCATCTGTAAAATGGGCTTTCAGTTCAATTCACTTCAGTTGCTCAGTCATGTCCAACTCTTTGTGACCCCATGGACTGAAGCACACCAGGCCTCCCTGTCCATCACCAATACCCAGAGTTTACTCAAACTCATGTTCACTGAGTCAGTGATGCCATCCAACCATCTCATCCTCTGTCTTCTCCTTCTCCTCACAGCTTCAATCTTTCCCAGAATCAGGATCTTTTCCAGTGAGTCAGTTCTTCGCATGAGGTGGCCAAAGTCAATACTTTGAGTTTGAGTCAATACAGTTGAGTTTCAGCTTCAGCATCAGTCCTTCCAATGTACACCCAGGACTGATCTCCTTTAAGACGGACTGATTGGATCTCCTTGCAGTCCAAGGGACTCTCAAGAGTCTTCTCCAACACCATAGTTCAAAAGCATCAATTCTTCGGTGTTCAGCTTTCTTTATAGTACAACTCTCACATCCATACATGACTGCTAGAAAAACCATAGCCTTGACTAGACAGACCTTTGTTGGTAAAGTAATGTCTCTATTTTTTAATATGCTGTCTAGGTTGGTCATAACTTTTCTTTCAAGAAGCAAGGGTCTTTTAATTTCATGGCTGAAGTCACTATCTGCAGTGATTTTGAAACCCCCAAAAATAAAGTCTCTCACTGTTTCCATTGTTTTCCCATCTATTTGCCATGAAGTGATGGGACAAAGATGCCATGATCTTAGTTTTCTGAATATTGAGTTTTAAGTCAACTTTTTCACTCTCTTTCACTTTCAAGAGGCTTTTTTTAATTCTTCATTTTTTGCCATAAGCGTGGTGTCATCTGCATATCTGAGGTTATTGATATTTCTCCCAGCAATCTTGATTCCAGCTTGTGCTTCATCCAGTCCAGTATTTCTCATGATGTACTCTGCATACAAGTCATATAAGCAGGGTGACAATATATATCCTTGACATACTCCATTCCCAGTTTGGAACCAGTTGGTTGTTCCATGTCCAGTTCTAACCGCAGCTTCTTGACTTGCATACAGATTTCTCAGGAGGCAGGTCAGGTGGTCTGATATTCCCATCTCTTGAAGAATTTTCCACAGTTTGTTGTGATCTACACAGTCAAAGGCTTTGGCATAGTCAATAAAGTAGAAATAGATGTTTTTCTGGAACTCTCTTGCTTTTTTGGTGATCCAGCAGATGTTGGCAATTTGATCTCTGTTTCCTCTGCCTTTTCTAAATCCAGCTTGAACATCTAGAAGTTCATGGTTTATGTACTGTTGAAGCCTGGCTTGGAGAATTTTGAGCATCACATTGCTAGCGTGTTAGATGAGGGCAATTGTGCAGTAGTTCGAGCATTCTTTGGCATTGCCTTTCTTTGGGATTGAAATGAAAACTGACCTTTCCCAGTCCTGTGGCCACTGCTGAATTTTCCAAATTTGCTGGCATATTGAGTGTAGCACGTTCACAGCATCATCTTTTAGGATTTGAAATAGGATTTGAAAATGGGTTTTAATAGCACCTATCTCACAGGTAAATAGCTTTGTTACTAAATACAGTGTTGCATATAAAGTGCTGAGCACACTGCCTGACACAAAGTAGGTGCTCAGTAGGTGTTTGATAAATGAATGAAAAATGAGATCAAAAGAAATTCAGTCGGCATGCATTACTGAACACAACCATGGCTTACTCAAGCATTTTCTTTCTTCTAAACAATCAGAACAATCCACTCTCCTAGAGACTATGGTACAAGTGCTAAATCTAAATTCTGAAAAAAACGGTCATCATTGGTCACTCTTTCTCTTCTTGAACCTTCTCAGGATGGTAACATGAACTTTAAAGGGGGAATATGATAAGAACACAAAACACTGAGAGTGCCAACTGTTTCTTTCCTCCTTCAGACAGTAGGTAAAAATGTAAACTTCACTGTGAAAATCCTTTGGTAAAGAATGTGGGTTTGCTTCTGGTGGTTGTCTCAGAAGGGATGTAGAATTCATTATATTTATTTTTCCCTTAGGTTTCTTTGTTGTGTTCAAGTAAAAAATTCAAAGGAACTATAGTAAGGAAAATAAAGATTGAAGGGAAAAACAAATCATTAAGATCTGCTTCAGGTAGAAGTGCTTTTGAAGATCTTTCAGGATCAGATGGTATCCAAAGTACAAAAGTTCCAGAACATGAAGCCACAATAATATTTGTAGTGGCTAGTCACACAACTAAAAAAGTGTACAGCCTAGCAAACAGGACTACCTAAAAAGTCACTAAAGAAAAGGAATATAAGCCATATAAAGTCTAATTCTGCTACCATCATTGCTTTTGTGTTGTCACTAAAAGCAGTGAATTTTTCCAGCTTAAGTGTACCACTCTGAATCCACAGGTTAGGCCCAAATGTAGAATACATGGGATGAATGGAAAAGAATGGAATAAAGCATTTTATATTCTTAAGGCTGAAGATCACCTGCACTTGCTAAAACTAGTTCTAACACTCCAAGAAACTTCTGGAAACTCAAAACGTTGACAATAATTCACATGGCAGGGACTTAAATTTTTATAGCAAATTGTTCAAATTTTAAGGGGAATTGGTGACACAGCAAAGAATGATCTTTCTGAATTTAGATTCGATCATGGATTACAGAGACAAATCAGTAGTGGGGTGGGTGAAATTACCAACTGAGTCCATTAAAAAAGTAGGGCTTTTAATTCCTCTTCTATATAGGAAGGCATAGAACACTCCCTCTAATTGCACGGGAATTACTCCTTCAGGGAGTAATCTTATATTTTTCCACTTATTTTAGGTGGGAAAAAAGCATGCAGAAGGAGTATAGACGTAAAGAGTGAAACACTTTATGTATCAGAAAAAGTACTGTACAGTTTATTGTAGGTGATAGCTTTCTGTTTTTCTTTAGGGAAGTTATTTTGTTGGTCTATCCATATATTTTTTAAAATAGCATTAAAAAATCAGGATGTGTGTGTGCTCAGTTGCTCAGTCGTGTCCAGCTGTGTAACCCTATGGACCACATGTAGCCTGCCAGGCTCCTCTGTCCATTGCATTCTCTAAGCAAGAATATTGGGGTGGATTGCCATTTCCTAAACATAATTATTTTACATAACGTCTTCCCTCTGTAAGGATTAATACCCTTAGGTTTTTTAAATAAAGACACTTTACCTTACCAAAAAAAAATTACTATCATTATTCTTTATGAATTTAAGTGAGTATAAATTCATTTTTCCAATTCGTGCCTCTTTTCATTTTATAATGTCATCTTCTGAACACTTTTTCTTCCAATTTCCTAAATGCGCCCATGCCTTCAGTTCCGCCCTTCTTGCCTCATACATTTTACACAGAGCATGTCCGATAAATATTACCATGAGCTGAGATCTGTTATATCACTGGCAATTTGCACTTTTACTGCCATTCTCAGTTTTCAATTTGTCTATGTCACAAATAAAGTGGATGGAAATATTAAATGAATTTACTAAGTATTAAATCAGTTATGTACACCTGAACATCGTTCTTAGTTTTGTTTATTTTGTTTGAATCTCGGAAGGAGAGAGGCGAAAGTAAAGTTACTTCAGAAAAGAATGCTATTTGCAACTGAGGAAGGGAAAAATGGCTTCTCAGGGGGTTCCAGGCAAGTGAGCGTTCTACCAGTTCCTCCAGAAAAAAAAAACAAAAAAACAATTCTCTCCTTAAAGTACCTTTCTCTCTCCCTTCCCCCAGCCCCTATTTACACAGCCCCCCCTCCCCGCCCGAACGTCCGGGCTTCCCAGGTGGCGCTAGTGGTAAAGAACACGCCTGCTAATGCAGGAGACTTCAGAGATGCCGGGCTCGATCCCTAGGTCGGGAATATCCCCTGGAGGAGGGCACGGCAACCCACTCCAGTATTCTTGCCTAGAGAATCCATATGGGCAGAGGAGCCTGGCGGGCTCCAGTCCATGGGGTCGCGAAGAGTCCGACAAGACTGAAGCGACTTAGCACGCAGCACTTCCCAAACCTCCAGGATGTGAAAGCTGACACCGCGATCCGCAGTGTCGGGGACTTGCCTTCAAGTAATAGGGCAACTGCTACAGCCGATGGCATTCTCCGCTCATCACGGCGCAGCATCCCAGTACCTCTGTCCCAGGGCCGCGCATCTCTGCTCTCTGTGATCACAAGTGTAAATGACCGAAGAAGGAAGGAAACACAGGGCTCCCGTATTTGGTGTTCTTACCACACCCCTTTTTTAGAGTTCACTCTACCATCCTATAGAAGGGAATTGCTTTCTGTAATTTAAGTGATAATATTCCTTCGATGTTTTTAGAATCATCTTTCCTATGTGACTACATGTGACTTAGTGTTACATATATAAAAGGCATCACACAAAACATTTTAACAACAAACACTAAAAAGATAAAGGTGCACAATAACTGAGGATTTAAAAAGATATCGCCAAACAAAGCCTCAGTGCAAACAGAACTAACAAAATCTGCTTGCCCAATGAGACAAAGCAGCTTCACAAAAGCGCACGCTTCTAAATCAAATCTCCCCTACAAGAGAACACGGTTTAAAATCTCAGTGTTCACTTTACCCTACACACAAGTTGTCCGTAAGTCATCTAAAACCTAACACAGCCACGAAAGAGACCTCCAGGAGAAATGAATAGGTACATCTCTCCGAAGAAATGGCATCATGACCCCTTCGGTTGATGCAGATTGCAGTGCGGAGACGTGTTCTCGAGAGAGAAATCAGAGAGCACAGCGTAAAATGTTGGAGTAGGGAAACCGACAAAAGACGAGGAATCACTTTGAAAGCTTTTGGAGGTTGTGTCCCTGGCCAACCAAAGCGACTCATCTGGAACTGACTTTTGCCCCCAACCCATCTGGAGAAACAGAGAGAATCCGACCCGGCGAGCCCGGCTGCGCAGTGCGCATTGCGTCCCCGGAGCGCAGGGCTGGCGCCCGCCACATCCACAACCTGCTCGGCTGCCGCAACGCGCCGGAGCGGCGGCCCTGCTCCGCGCCAGTCCACGCTCCGGGTTTCCGCGGTCTCCGCCGCCGCGCGGAGAGCCCCGCGGGGAGGGCGCTTCGGCGAGCCTAGTTCGGGGAGTCCCGGGAGCGCTCCTCGGCTCTGCGCCGCCTGCCCGGGGCATCCGGTCCAGCAGAGCGCGTTCCTGAGCTCTGGGCTGGCCAGGTTGGCTTTGAGCTTGAGGCACCGGCTTAGATGTCACCACCTGGGACCCTCACCCACCACTGGCCTTCCAAAACCAGAGGCTTGTTCCTGAGGAGTTTCACTTGATCTTTGCTTAAGTAGTCTCAAGGTCTTCCAAGTTGGGCGCCCCCTACTAGCAGTCAGGAGTAAGCACCCTCCGAGCAATGGAGATTTGTCTATCTCCAGCTCTTTTGCCCAAAGAGATACTCTTGGTGTCCTCAGAACCGAAAAGTTAACTGCAGGTTAAAAAAAAAAAAAAGTTGCTGTACCGCAAAGTGAATCAGCTTCCTGGATGTGATAAGGTGTTTGAAGGCACTTTGCAAGCTGTAAAATTCTCTGCTTAAGAAGAAAGTCCATCTTCACTGTGTAACAAAGAATATCTTTGTTACCCCATGGAGTGCATAGCCCACCAGGCTTCTCTGTCCATGGAAACTTCCCGGCAAGAGTACTGCAGTGGGTTGCCATTTCCTCCTCCCAGGGGTCTTCCCCACCCAGGGATTAAACCTTCGTCTCTTGCAATGGCAGGTGGGTTCTTTACTACTGAGCCATTGAGGAAGCCCCCATCTTCTCTGCCCCTCCAGAATTTCCCTCTCTTGAAAACTCCCATCTGAATGAAAACCTCAGAGGGATTTTGTTTGCTGTCTTTACCCCCAAGGCATTGAAAAATGCCTCAAATCAGTGGGCAGGTGGTCAGTGAATAATTGTTAAATAAGCAAAGTACCGGAGAAGGCAATGGCAACCCACTCCACTACGCTTGCCTGGAAAATCCCATGGTCGGAGGAGCCTGGTAGGCTCCAGTCCATGGGATCGCGACTAGTCGGACACGACTGAGCGACTTCACTTTCACTTTTCACTTTCATGCATTGGAGAAGGAAATGGCAACCCACTCCAGTACTCTTGCCTGGAGAATCCCAGGGACGGGGTAGCCTGGTGGGCTGCCGTCTATGGGATCGCACAGAGTCGGACACGACTGAAGCGACTTAGCAGCAGCAGCAAGCAAAAGTACAAACAACACACTTTAGGAAATTGATTGGGTTGAGAACATTTGAGACTTCACCTTGCTTTCCTGGTAGAGAAGCGAACAAACATTTACTGGGCACTACTTCTTGCCAAGTCTTCTAGGCTTTGGCTAGGACAGTCAGGATCCGGGGAGGACTGGCAAATGTACGTGTCCTTCAAAGACACAGAAGGGGGCTTTATAAGGCGGCTTAGTCCAGTCCCTCAACCCTGGATTCCCAACTCCCCTTCACTGCCCACCGCAGCCCCACCCAGAGAATATTCAATAAAATGTATTTAGTGTACAAAGAAGACGCTTATTGGTAAATGTTGGTTGATGATTAGCATGACTGGCCCAAGGTCACCCAGGACCAGGAGGAGAGCTTCAGCCCCCCCTCCCTTCAATACACAATTTCTCCAAAGTCGTTGGGGACCACGACCATCCTGAGTAGAAGGCTTTTAGAATGCCTGGCTCCCAGTGCTCTCAGTATAAGACCCTCGGAAGAAATGGCCCACGCAAAGTGCCAACCATAAGGGTTTTCTTCAGAGTGAGCCGTGGAGACAAGCTCACAGCTTGCTGGGCACGCTTCCTCCGGAGCAAGGGGTTTCTGCAGTGTTCTCCTTCACCTTACTAGCCTGACAAAGAGTGGGCCGGGGACCCTCCAGGCCTGAGGGTGGCGGGAAGCTGGCTCCACGTGTCCCATTTCTGGCCTCAGCCTTCACCACCAGACTTGGCTGGTTAACCGCGGGGGCGTGGTGAGGCCAACTCGCTCAGCCAGTTCAGGTGAAGGGCTGTGCCACTGGCCAGGCTCCCTTTTCCTATCTACTTTCCTTCCGAGTTTCTGCTAAAATCTGGAGACGTGGAATCCACTCGCGGCAACTCCGAGCCTCTCCAACTGAGCATGCGCCAATGCCTGGCTGCTTTTGGTCACCGGCCCCAGCTCCCTCTGAGCTGGGCTGCGGAGCCGGAGGAGGAGGGAGGAGGGGAAAGGGGAGGGGGTGCCTGGAGAGGCGGCGGCTCGCGCGCCTGCGCATCCGGCTCCAGGGACCCTAGGTTTTCTATGGGATTTCCAATCTGCAGCAGAGACCTACCGGAGCGTGTTGCGGCGGCGACTGGGCTTGCAAGGCGCGATCCAGGAGGGATTTAAGCAGCCCAGAGCTCCACTGGAAAAAAAAAGAAAAGAAAAAAGAGCGCGAGAGAACCATACCCAGAGACGGCTTAACCGTTTATCCGAATTAAATATATATATACATACATTTATTTATAGAGAACTGTTGAGTTTTATCATTTTCGTTAAGTGACCGTGAGCAGCGCTATAACTGTAAGTGGAAAATACAATCTTCGTTGCATTTGTGCATGTGTAGTGCAGCCGATTGTCTGGGAGATGCTTTGGTTATTGTCGCCTACTTGGCTTTGCATAGATACGTCTAAATGCATGGTGTGACAATAGCTTTGGTTAATGCTGGTGATCTAAACGTATACTGTTAGTCCACGGGGGACCTTTTGGAATAATGGGGGTGGGGGAAGGGGGAGTGTTTACATGCGGCGTGTTTGGGGAATTGTCTTAGGCTAGATTTAAGACAGGTGAAACCGAGGTGCTTTTTAAGTTTGTCTATGCATTGGCAGATTTCCTTACACAGATTTAAGTAGCTAATGGACCGATTGTGAAGTTTTCCGGTTGCTGATAAAACTATTGAGCGGTTGCAGTCAAGTACCAACCTGTCATTCGTGGGGCTGGTGCACCATTTTTCTCACCGTGGAAGAGGAGCGAACGTGTTTGTTAAGTAAAACTGAGTGGACGAGATGGTGTGGAGACCAGGATTGGTTTCCAAAGTGGGATGTTTAGAACCACGGGACTAGGCGCAAAATCAGCTCATTTCTCCGTTAGTGTATAGAAATGAGAAGATAATTTTTCTGTTTTGATTTTTCGTCACGATGGTGAATGGGCAGAAAAACGAAAGATGTTCAACCGCCTGGTCAGCCCGGTCTATTTTGAACAGAGTATGAGACTCAGAGCCTTTGAATGGGGACTGTCAGATCCAAACTAGTTACCTGCCTTTGCATGCTGTATTTGCATTCCAGAATGCAGGGTTGAAAAAATATAAAACCAGATGTTTTACCTTTTGTAGTGTTTCTTTAAAGGAGAAAAGGTCGTTCTGTGTTTTGAGTTAAAATGGATTGTTTCTTGCCCAGATACTGAAGAAGGGTCTTTGCAAGGTCAAACCCCCTGTGCAAATCAGGGGGTCTGGGGAACTGGGGGAGGGTGCAGGAAATGGTGACGCTCTCTGTGGGTGCCCAGCACTGCAAGGAGATGCCAGAGTGAGAATACATTTTTCTAGAGTTGCCCTCCTGTCCATATCTTGGAGATTAAAATGAAGTGGAAATGCTAGTGGGTGTAGAAGAAAAAGTGTATACTATCTATGTGTCACATCTCAGTTGGAGACAAGAGGACCCAGGGAGCTGTATTTCTTCATATTGATTTTTTCAATTTAAAGGAATTTCACATTGAAAAAATTAAAAATGAAACTCTTGGGAAGACACACTTTTTTTCTCACTACCGTTTAAACTGGCTATTGTTGTCTTTGGTGGAGGCGGCCAGGGGCAGGGGAGGGGGGTGGTGGTGGTGTAGAGGTGTCCTGCATCATTGAACACCCCACTCTTGAATACATGCTCATTAAGCTTCAGTGTTTAACCCCAGAAAATGCTGCACTGAAGCAGGCTGGCAGAATAGCATGAGGCAGGCAGACAGGAGAAGAGCATGGCCAGTGTGTGCTGAATTTCCACAGAAAACACAGATCCAGTTTCTAGGATGAAATGAAATACATTTTACTCCAAATAGGACAAACCATTTTAGACTCTTGACCCTTTAGTCAGTTCAACTATTTGGAACCTTTCGAAGGAATCTATAATTTATTTAAGGAAATTTGAAGTAGAAAATTCGAGAATATCCTCTCCTTGGAAGCCTAAAGTGTAAATCATACTGCCCTCTCGGTCCCTCCTTTCTTTACTCCAGGGCAGAAGGACCAGTCGTTTGTCCTAACTGAGCCGTATGCCTTGTCATCAGTGAAAGTTGGAACAGCTTTCTGAATGGTGCAGCTGCAACACTGCATTGATAAATGGGTGGAGGAGAAAGCAGGGGAAACCCTGATGTGAAAGCTCATAGATGCTTTCTCCCATACCCTGGTTCATAAGACTGAGTTATAGAGAATCCCATCGGGCAGAGACCTTCGAAAGCATCTAGTCCAAACCCCTTGTTTTATAGATGAGAAAATTGAGGCCCAGAACCATGAAGCCAGAGGAAAGTCAATTACCTTCGAGTCTATGGAATAAAGAATTAAAGAGTAATGTTGAGGGAAAATGTTCCCTTCTCTCTGCACTTATAGCATCCTCAGTGACATCGCTGAGGTCTTAAAATAAATAATTGCCTGCCCCCAGCACATCTTTTAAGAGAGTCCCGAAGGTTCCTTTTTACACCACTGCACCTCTCTTTGCCTCTCTATTTTGGTAAGGTCTTTGTCTCATTTTTCTGTTGCCCCTCACTTTTAATATACCCACTTCATTAGATGTTTAGTCTGGCCTTCCTGGCATCTCAGTCAGTTCGTTTGGAATCCTTCGAGTTTTTGGAGAGAACTGACAAACCAATTGGAATCTTCAGCTCCCATTTGAAAGCTGCCCAGGCCCATCGCCAACCCCTCTCTGCTCTGTTCCCCAGAACCTTTCAGGGAACCCAGCCTTCTGAGACACTGCAGGCATCTCCCCTTCTGCTCTACCTGTCTCACCTCCTTCAGCTCTGCTGCAGCTGCGGGCTCTGGGACCTAGCAGAGTGAGGAAGTTGCAGTGTCAACACACAGCAGGCGCTGCCAGCTCGCCTCTGGCTCCTAGAAGGCAGAGCCCAAATCCAAGATGCCTAGCTGTTTCCAGCCTTCATGGAAATCCACCAGAGGAAGCCACCTGCAGAGAGAGGGACTGAATGCTGGGCGGGAAGACCTAAGGAAGACACCTGACTGTTCCTTCCTGGGGTCGGCGCTATAGCGGAGAGCAGAGAAGCTTTTTAAAGCCTTTAGAGATTTTAAAGCACAGTCTTGCTGGACAGGGACTGCAAAGCAGGCAATAATAATACCTGCCTAGTTGGCCCTTCTCTTTCCTTCTTTTTTAATCTCTTTTCCGATCATTTGCTTTCTCTATTTCTCCCTCATATTCTCCCTTCCATACAAATTTCTTGAGTATCTGTGCCATGAAGCTCTACGCCTTTTAAAGATAATCCAGTCATCCCTGTCCCTTCTCCCCAGGCACTCAGAAACTATCACAAATGTCCCCTTTGGGGAAATGCCAGGAATTCTTACCTGAAAAAGCTGAGAAGTTGGGGGAGGCTTGAGAAAAACAAAGTCTGAGACTCTTCCTCATTTGAGAGATAAGCTAAATACACTTGGCAAGTGTCGAAGCTCAGAAAGCAAGGTAGTGAGTTTCTCAACACATTTCCCAATTAACAATTTAACTAAACCATTTCCCTCATGGTAAACGTTTACTGAGTTGGGATGAGCTCTGTCTTGGAGAGAGTCTGTCCCTAACACATACTCTTGGGTCAAATGTCACATGGTCTTGCTGTTCTGTTCTGAAAACAGACATGTCCAAGCTATTCTATACACCACATACCTCATACAGATGTCAGAGACTTGTAGCTACTAAAGGTGCTGCTTTACTTTGCTGTGGTGTGAATCTCATTCTGTAATAAGACAGCATGATTAGAAATGTCCTGAGCAAGCTATAGATTTTTCTTTTTTTTTTCAAGTGAATGTCCAGTTCTCTTTATTGGGATGTAAATAAATCTCGTAGCACTACAAAAATATGAGTTATATGAGAGGTTTACAGTGGTCCCTGGTACTGTATGTAGGAGGGTTTTAAATAAAACAGCTATTGATAATTAAAAGCAAATTAGTTCAATCAAGTTACAGTATCATCCTTCAGATTAAAGTGCTCTGATATTAACTAATGTGGCAGCAAACGTGATCCTGAGAAGGAATCCTAAAGCCAATTCATCTTGCCTCTTAACTTCGAAACAACAAGAACGAAACAGAGAGCTCCGTGTAATAACCGCTCTCTCTTTAAGCCCTGCCCACCCCCTTGGCCTATGTCATTCTCTCCTGAGGACAGATGTCTGGATTTGATGAGATTCTGTCTCAAGTGGGACAAAAAAAATGAGTAATATGGAAAACATTGTAAGATTGGGTTACTAGCAATTAAATTAAATTAAACAATTAAATTACCTGATGACTCTCTTTAGTTGCTAAGTCTTGTCCAACTCTTTATGACCCCCTGGACTGTGGCCCACCAGGCTCCTCTGTCCATGGGATTCTGTAGGCAAGAACACTGGAGTGGGTAGGTTTTCTATTTGAGTTGCATGTATATATGGATTCCAAACCTTGCTGAGGAGTTCTCGGTGGAATTTCATAGAATGACAGTATAATATCAATATCAAATGCATGGTTTCCTAGTTTGCAAGAGCAAAATATGTTTAATGTCATTCCAAAGGTCTTTTTCTTTGTGTCGAATGATTTTTATATTTCTAAGATTAGCAATTATTTAGAAAGATAGAAAGGCTCTTCTCATAGAGGTGATCACATGCCATTGATCTAAGGTTGAAATCGACAATGTCCATCTCAGTTGTATTATTAGATGTAAATATATTCATTTTCTAAAGTATCAAATGGCACAGAGATAAATGAACAAATGGTTGATATTTCTACTATGCTGATGGTTAATTCACATAATTTATAGAGTATGTGAACTGGATGGGATCCATATAAATTACCTAATCCATCCCTTCAATACATAAAAAATATAGTATATTAAGAAACATTTTCCTGGAGGAGGGCATGGCAAACCACCCCAATATTCTTGCCTGGAGAATCCCATGGACAGAGGAGCCTGGCAGGCTACAGTTCATAGGGTCACAAGGAGTTGGACACAACTGAAGTGACTGAACAAGGAACATTTTTATCTTAAAGACATTTCTGCAATGTGAAAACACATTTCACAAGGGCAGAGATTTTAATGATCTTTTTCATATTTCCACAAAATATGCAATGTCTTTTATAATAGATACTCTGTAATATTTCTCAATTAAATATTCTAATTAGAATCAGTTACATGTACTTTGTTAATTATATCAAGAAATTAAATCATGTATACTAAAAGCATGACTTCCCTCATAGCTCAGTTGGTAAATCATCTGCCTGCAAGGCAGGTGACGCGGGTTTGATTCCTGGGTTGGGAAGATCCCCTGGAGAAGGAAATGGCAACTCACTCCAATATTCTTGCCTGAAGAATCCCATGGACACAGGAGTCTGACAAGCTACAGTCCATGGGATTGCCAGAGTTGGACACGACTTAGTGACTAAACTACCACCACTGTGAAAAGCATGTGCAAAATTAGAATTGCTTTAAGTATCTTTATGTTACTAAAAGGAAAATCTAAACTAAAAGTTATTTTATAATTTATTTTCAATAAGAACATAAAAGCACTATGCTAATACCTTTAAGCATGCTTTTTTTTTAAGCATGCTTTTTAATGTACTTACAGAATATACTCCCTTTTATCTCATCATAGGTAAAAATGCAAATTATTTTATGTATTTACAAGAATTGATATCAATATGTCAAAAATGGAGTATAAACCTACAGTGTGGTAGATATGTATACCATGTATTTATTTAAATCATGATTCTCTTGAACTAGGGAATTATTTTAATGTGTTCACACTGTGAAGGGACCATAACACTGGATTTCTCATTTACAGTTTGTTTCTAAAGATAGCTTATGTTCTCTTAAGTGAATCAAAATAATTTGAGTTGCTTCCAGTTTCATTCATTGACAGCTCCACAAATGGAATCTTGGGGGTGCTTTAGAAACTGCTTAATGAATGGAATAGAAATGCAATAGAAAATTACTGAAGAATCCTCAAAGAGGTTTGACACTTTAATAACAAGGTGTCTATGAATACATTAAAGATGCTCTATACCCTTATCAGCTAACTTAAAGCATGCAAGTTGGATAATTTGTTGGTGATTCTTTTGTTTCACTCTGGATTTCTCCATTGCCTTCCTTAACTGCATTTCTAACACAGATGACCTGCTTTGTAGCCATCAATTGTTTTTTTTTAAAAGACAGAAAGACCCTGCCTTTCTAACCATTTGTTGGATTATTTTCAGGTGAAAAACATATTTCCTTTTGTTCTAAATTACATTTAAGATTTGGAATATTCTCATTCACCAGCAACCTTCAAGCTCACTGTATCTAATGCAATAATTGCAGAACTTTGTATGGAAAATAAGACTCTCAAAAAGAGTTCATTTTTACGAAGCATTGCTCATAAAAGGCAACATGTTAACAAATTAGCTAAATTTACTTGCAATTTTTATATATCTATAGAATGAATATGACTTTTGTTTATTCTTGTTCATATAAGGACTTTTCTAGGAAATATGTCCCTTTAAATGTATTTTTTTCTCCTTTCTTTGGATCTTATTTATTATCTCTCAGGCTCTGAAAGACTATGAACTTTTGAAGAGCTGAATGTAAATAGATTTTTTGCAAATTATTAACGTGTTCAATGTGCTTTGCAGTCTTGGTAAATTTTTTCCAGTGCGAACAACTAGATCCTAATATTTCTGCTGTTTCATAGTTTAGAATATTTATTGCAGTTGAAAGCTCCTCAGAATAGTAGATTTTGATGCTATTGGAGTCTGGTGTTTTACATTTTGCCTTGGCTTTATTAATTTGTGATTAGAGTATTTATTTTTAACTTATTGAAACCCAGTCTTAAATTATGAGTGAAATTTCCCATTGGAGGCCCATTAAGGATTATCAATAAAGTTGACATGCTTGTTAATATAATATCTTATTTTTAATGTATGGAATAGTGCTGTACAAGTTTGATTTTCAATTAGCAACTTCTGTTCTGGAGTTTTTTGGCTTTTGATGTTATGAGCTAATGAAAGACTATCAATTTTGTTTATTCCAGAAGTTCAAGTGTTTCTGAAATTTATACATAAGGTGCGTGGTTTGCTTTCTTGTTCATATGGGAAATTTTATGAAAAATAAAAAAGAAATTGTGAAATAAGTTTAAATTCTAAACAAAATTGTTAGTTTTTCTTTTAAGAGTTTATAAAGATATTTATTCCTCAGAGTGAGGTGAAAACCATCCATGCAATCTTCTGCCATTTTTAACTAGTAAATGGAAAAGTTCCTCAATTCTCACAGTTTCAATTGGCTCAAAAGAAATTATGGAAATGTAAAACGAGTTTTCAAGCTAAATACACTTAGATAAAAATCCCTAATTCCACAGTTTATTAGTTCTATGACCTTGAATATATTGTTTAACCCGTCAAGCTCAGTTTCCATTTAAAATTGAATACTTGAACAGAAATAGAAGACTATGTATTAAAGAATATAATATAATGCCTCATTATTAAAAATGTGCAATTAATGATAGTCATTATCATTACTGTCATTTCTTTTATTAGAAATTAATAGTTCATAAACCACTTTAGTCTCTGAGTTATAGTAATCCCACTCATAATAGAACCTCTGAATAAGAAATTGAGCTATGATCAATGAACAGTTAACAGTGCTTAACCTACCTTGTAAAAAAAACATCCGTTAAGTAAGTGTGCCAAGCACTGTGTAGTCACTGGAATTAATATTAAATAAGTTGCAATCTCAGCCTTCAAAGAATTTATGCCTAATGAGGAAGGTAAGCGCAGTTCAGTAAGTCAAGTGAAACAAAAACATGGTATAGATGCATAAAGGAAATAATTTGTAGAAGAAATGCCTACACTGAGACCTTATTCTCATTCTTATTTCTTTCATTCTTTCCTTAAATGCATCTCCTTTCATTATACTGTTTCTTTGCCATTATCTCCCTACCATAAAATACCAGCGTATAATTGGACACAGCAGAATATGGAACCAAGAAGACATTTTTAAACTTGTTTCCTTATTGAATACATTTTAAGGTCATCTATTAATTATTTTACAATGTAGCTAAATAATGTGGCCCTTGTCTCCCACCCAAGCCTCCAGAGGGTCATTGAAACTCAGTGAAAACATTTCAAGAGCCTTGCCTTTGGTTTAAATATTATACAATGATACTTCTATCCTTTAATACCTTCCAAAAAAAGAGCTTTCTATCTGCTACTCTCTGTGCTAAGTGCTAAGTCACGTCAGTCATGTCTGACTCTTTGCGACCCTATGGAGTCTGGAGCCCGCCAGGCTCCTCTGTCCATGTGGATTCTCCAGGCAAGAATACTAGAGTGGGTTGCCCTGCCCTCCTCCAGGGAGTCTTCCCGACTCAGAGATCGAGTCTGTGTCTGCCACATTGGCAGGCGGATTCTTTACTACTGAGCCTCCAGGGAGGCCACACATATGCGCACACGTGTGTGTATGTGTGTGTGTGTGTGTGTGTGTGAAAGTCACTCAGTCATATCTGACTCTTCGTGACCCCATGGACTGTAGCCTGCCAGGGAAGCCCACACCATAACATAAATCCAAAATGGCCTTAACTATCTTCAGCTCTTCTAAAAGCTTTTTCACTTCTCCTCAGCTTTTTCCTCAATTCTCTATTTCCTGCCCCATTTACTAGGAAAATTCAAGTATATTTCTTATCTGGAGTTAAAGAGGAGCATCTTTTTCTCCTTTTGAAGTCTGTAACAAAGTTGCACCTAAATTCTGAGGCTCTTTTCTATAAGAGGAGTATTGTATGATTCACAGAATTAGGTAGGAGTTTTGATTCTAATTAATTTGGGGGCTTTTTTCTCATTTTTGAAATGGGATCATATATCTACCTTGGTACTAATGTGTGTGTGTGTGTGTGTGTGTGTGTGTGTATCCCATGTATATGTATACCACTTAAAGAACACACCTGCCACTGAAGGAGACATAAGAGACGTGGGTTCAGTCCCTTGGTTGGGAAGATCCCTTGGAGGAGGGCATGGCAACCCAGTCCAGTGTTCTTGACTGGAGAATCCCATGGACAGAGGAGCCCGGAAGACTACAGACCATAGGGTCACAAAGAGGTGGACATGACTGATGCATGCACCCACGCACACCACTTAAAAGAGGTTAGCACATAGTAAATAATTCTTCCTCTCCCTCCAAACCTCCATCTTCCCATCTCCTTTTCACCATTTATTCTAGCAGAACACTAAAGTGTTCTGTTCTTTTCAAGTATATTTGTCTTAATTTGCTGGTGGTTAAATAATATAATAGCTAGGACATGCATATCCCAGGTAGCATGGTGAGTGTGGTCCTAGAGAAGGCATCCTAACTGAATCAATGTCCCAGCATAGACCTGTGTTCCTACATCTGTTTGAAAAAACCTTCCATTCATTTAAGACATGCCTCCTACTAAAGTTCCCAAAGTTTCTACTGACTATGTTCAGTTGATGAATAATCCATCCCCATTCAATGATTTATAAGTTTAGTTCAGTCAATCAGTCGTGTCCAACTCTTTGCATTCCCATGGACTGCAGCATGCCAGGCTTCCCTGTCCTTCATCAACTCCCAGAGCTTGCTCAAACTCATGTTCATCGAGTCAGTGATGCCATCCAACCATCTCATTCTCTGTCGTCTCCTTCTCCTCCTGCCCTCAATCTTTGCCCACATCAGGGTCTTTTCCAAGGAGTCAGTGCTTCACATCAGGTGGCCACAGTATTGGAGCTTCAGCATCAGTCCTTCCAATGAATATTCAGGACTGATTTCCTTTAGGATGGACTTGCAGTCCAAGGGACTCTCAAGAGTCTTTTCCAACACAACAGTTCTAAAGCATCAATTCTTCAGCACTTAGCTTCTTTATGGTCCAACTCTCACATCCATACATGACTACTGGAAAAACCATAGCTTTGACTAGATGGACCTTTGTTGGCAAATTAATGTTTGTCAGCAAAGTAATGTCTCTGCTTTTTAATATGCTGTCTAGGTTTGTCATAGGTTTTCTTCCAAGGAACAAGCATCTTTTAATTTCAGGGCTGCAGTGACCATCTGCAGTGATTTTGGAGCCCAAGAAAATAAAGTCTGTCACTGTTTCCATTGATTTATAATGCTCTTCATAAATCTTGTCAGAGGATATCTGCCAACCTTTAATTATCTTTCAATCTTCGTACTCTCTCTCCCCTACCTTTTCCTCTAAGGTACCTTGAGTGTGTTTTAAACATTCTAATGACATCCTTACTTCACTTCTTTGTTTCAGGTCCAGCACTATCACTTCTATATTTTTGGTCCAACTAATGTCCATCAAATAACATCAAATAAATGGTAGAAAGGGAGCCCTCAGTGGAGTGCATAATACATGTTGCAAAGCATGTTCATGGCAGGGTTGGCCTCTCAGAGCCTTCGTTTGTTGGGCGTTTGTAGAAGTGTATACTGATGTACATTAGCTAGGAGCGGAGGACAGCTCTCCAAGTAGGGGTGAGGGAGAGGTGCGCCTACATACAGATACATAAATACATACATACTTACATGCATGATAGACACACAATAAGCTCAGAATGTTGTCATAGGTTGTTTTACATTTTAAGGAAAATATTTAAGAGCAAATAGCTGGATAATAAATCAACATTTTTGAGATGGCATTAAAAGGAAGGCTTTGTTGAAAGTCTTCTCATTCTAGGTGAAGTAGCAGATTTGAAAGTGAAGGAAGTTTTAAGGCTTCCCAGGTGATGCAGTGGTAAAGGAACTGCCTGCCTATGCAGATGCGGTTCTGCTATCTGCTGTCTGCCAATGCAGATAGGAGATTCGGTTCAATCCCTGGGTCAGGAAGAACCCTTGGAGTGGGAAATGGCAACCCACTCCTGAGAAATCCCAAGAGCAGAGGAGTCTGGAGGGCTACAGTCCATGGGATCCTAACAGTCAGACACAACCAAGCACTCACACATTAAGGACATTTTAGACTTTGTTTCTTTAAAGAAATATTTCCAAAATACTAATAGTTATTTCCCCTCGAAGAGTCTTGTGGAAACCCTTTTTGATGTAAATAATGTTTCCAACATCCCAGTCTTAAATTCTTTTCAGTGCACATTTTCAGGTTAATAGTAAGTCTGAGTGGTCCTGTTGAGAAGACCCAGCATATGTTTCATTTGCTTAACCTTTTGTTTCCAAACCTTTTTGCACAGTGAAGTTATGTTAAAATGCGCTTGTTAACCATCTCATTGTGGTTCTGAAGAACCCAGTTGGAAAAGAAGGACAAAAGTTGAAGTATATAGTGAAAGATACTTTAGGACAAGGAGCCATGAATTGTGTCTTTTAGGTATCAAAGTTGTGTTTTAGGTATTGTAAGTGTGAAGTCTTGCAAGAGTTGCTTTACTTTTCTGAGTTTTAGTTTTGTCATTTAAAAATAAATATGAGATTTTCTGTCTTCCCTTCTCTGGTTAGGAGTTTATTGTGAGATTGAAATGACTTTGAACATACTTTGTAAACTGGATAGTGCCAAGTAATGGTAAGAGACTGACGATTATTATTCAACTTTAGAATTTTAGTTTATCTTTTATTTTAAAAAGATAAATTAACAATCAGAGTACTGATCTGGTGCACATTATTGCAATGAGATTATATCTACTGAAAGAAGTCCCCTGCCCCCTATCCTCCCCTTCCTCAGTTCCTAGTATAAAATGGCAAAAATATGGTAACTATAACTAGGTTTTCACACAGTAAAATTGAAAAGGTGATTTTAAAATAAAATAAATCTGGAGGCGAAAATAAAATTATTTAAAATTTTAGACACATCAACTTCTGGTTTTTTTCCTCAGGATTTCTCATGTAGTTGAACTCACAGTGTTTCTCAGTGGAGTAAGCATATTCCAATTTTCAGAGACACTCTTGTGGAAAGAGAGGCAACCGTGGCCATGCCCAAGTGTTTGTTCCAGCAGACAGGCTTTGGCAATAAGACTTTTATCCTAATGGAATAAACAGGTCTGTGAGAGTCGCTGGGCCTTGCATCCTTGCATGCAGCATGTGTATGTAGACCTGAACAGTGCAAGGACAGGAGGAAAGGACTGAAGAAACAAAAGAGACCCGTATATGTCTGTGTCCAAAGAGAATCCATTTTGAACAAGGTCTGTGCCTCTCAGTGCAGGTCAGCAGGAGCAACGACTTCCCCTCAGGGACAATGGAAACCATTTCTCATGAGTCTCCACAACCCTGATTATCAAAATCTTACTCTTTCCTCGGAATCCTGCCCTAGTCGTCCTAGCCAGGAGTTCTCTCTCAGGCTTTTTACCACATCTGAACTCATAGTCACTTGAGTATGTGCCAGTTCTCATAGGGAACTGGAAGTTCCTTGAAAGGAAATCTGTCTGATAAATTTTCAGGCCCCCTCTAGAGAGGTGTGCCACTGGAGGGCAGTTGAATAGGAGTGGTAGCATGTCAAGTGTACTTTGCCCCGTTAATAAGTCGTAAAGTGTGGCAATCACCAGTCAGGCACTCTTAAAGAGTCCGAAAACACCTGGGGTTATGAGAAGCAGCATTTGGGCCTCTGACTCACAAGGATGTTGATGGCTAGGTTACACAGTACCTGTAAGAGTGAGACTGCCCATTTCCTATATAACCTCCTTTTCTTGGCCCCTCCCTGGAGCAGCAGAGCAAACAGTGAAAGAGGGAAGCAAGCAGAATAAAGAATTGAGCTGAGAAAGGAGAGACTAGGTTGGATATATAGTGGAAATTTACATTTAAATTAGACAGAGCTGTTTAATACCTACTTTAATACCTACTTTTCTGATACCTGAAAGTTACTTGGAAAGATACAGATCAACCCAATATATCATCCTGGAATGGGAAAGGAAGGCACAGTTAGAGCATATTTGAGGAAGAGATGAGAAAATAAAGCTATGTAACCAACCCATTCGATAAGCTGGTTATAAAAGAAACAATACAAAATGGCATATCGCTCATTCATAAAGCAAGAGGTATAGGCCAGAATTGCTGGTGTAGGCGTTAGAAAGAAGAAATGATGTGAACTGGAGTGACAGAAGAAAATTGTCTGGATCCAGATCACCAATGGTAGAGGAGAAATTGGAAAAGAATCACGTTCTTCCAAAGAGGCACTCAGTAGACAAGTACAGAGCGCTTGTATCATGTGAGCGCTTGGCTCATAACCAAGATCAGATTCATCTGAATATTGGAAGTTATCTCTAAGCTAATTTCAGGAGAGCAAGGAAATGAAAGCAAAGATCATTTATACTTGGTAATAACATTAAATAGTAATGGTGTAAAGAATTTAAAGTGTATAGGACACTGTGTTGGCTATTTACACATTACTTCATTGAATCCACATTACAGGTCTGCAAGGTAAGCTTCATTTTATGACCAAGAAACTGTGTCTCAGAAAGTAATTTTTTCAAGGTCACACATCTACTAAGTAATAAAGGTGTTACTTACACCAAGGACTCTATCTATGTTTTTGTAGATGTTTAGTTGCTAAGTTGTGTCCAAGTCTTTGCGACCTCATGGACTGTAGCCTGCCAGGTTCCTCTGTCCATGGAATTTCCCAGGCAAGAATACTGAAGTGGGTTGCCATTTCCTGCTCCAGGGGATCTTCCTGACCCAGTGATCAAACCCATGTCTCCTTTGGTAGGCAGATTCTTTACTGCTGAGCCCCCAGGAAAGCCTGCCTATCTACATAGGCTTTTTCTTTGCTTTGTTTTTTTAAACTTTTTATTATGGAAAGCATATACATTTGAAGAGAATGATACAATGACTCTTATGTACCCATCACTCAATTTTAACCACTAAGAGTCACTTTGCTTCACTTCTATACCCATACTTCCCCCTCCAATGATTTAGTTGAACAAATTGTGACACTATGTCATTGAATCTATAAATATTCAAATATATATCTATAAGGAATCTTTCAAACGTGTCCACAGTACTGTTATATACCCCCCAAATTATTTAATGTCGCCAAATATCTAGTCAGTGTTCAAAGCTCATAAGTATTATTATAATTTATCTGAACCCGGATGTAGATAAGGTCTACACATCCCAGTTAGCTAGTAGACAGGTGCCACTGCTGCTGCTAAGTCGCATCAGTCGTGTCTGACACTGTGCGACCCTATAGATGGCAACCCACCAGGATCCTTTGTCTCTGGGATTCTCCAGGCAAGAATACTGGAGTGGGTTGCCATTTCCTTCTGCAATGCATGCTCAGTCACTTCAGTCATGTTCAACTCTGTGCAACCCTATGGACAGCAGCCCACCAGGCTCCTCTGTCCATGGGATTACCTAGGCAAGAATACTGGAGTGGGTTGTCATTTTCTTCTCCAGTAGACAGCAGCCTGTTTTATATAAAACATTTATATAAGACATGTTTCTCACTAGAGGAAAGTATGGTATGGATAAAAGAGACATGGCTTCAAAGATGAGCCTAGTTGCTCTGAACAAGTTATCTAACTTTTGAAAAGTAAAAATTATGTTCCTGAGATTAGTTGCAAGGTTTAATAGCATAATGTCTATGAAAGTGCTTAGAACAATCTCTGGCATGTACAAATATTTTAGTGAATTTTAGTTTCCTTTCCTTAAAAAAGTTTAAAAGAAAAAAATAGTATACTAGGCCAAGAAACTTGAGAAAACTTCTTGGTGTGCTTTGGCTACTGACCCTTGTGATCACTTCCGTTTTGCTTCTGGATATAAATTTGACCACAGTTGTCCCATAATGGCTGATGACTAACATCTCTGAATCCTCCTCACTGGCATGTTTCATGTGGTTTCCCACATGAAGAGGAAGGAAATTTGTGAGTTTAAAATGATCTCAAGTTGAAAAAAGTGAAATGTTACAAGCTATTATCATGTCAATTAAAAGGAATAGGAAAAATTAAAATATGATATCATGTTAGCAGAGGTTAACATAACTTTGCATAAGTAGCATAATTAAAAAAAAAAAAACAAATAGGGGCAATTAAAATGATTCAGGTTTGAATTTATTTTTTGTTCTTAGGAACTTGGGCAAGTCACTTCATTCCTCGAGATCCCAGTTTCCTAAGGTATAAAATAGAAATTCTGAATAAGATAATCAAAATAATCTAAAGATCAGACATCAGCAACATGGGAAAATTGGAATAATATTGGGCAATAAAACCAAATTTGAATTCTGACTCTACCATTTAATGGCTGTGTAGCCTTAGGCAAATAATTTAATCTCTCTGAACCTCAGTCTTCTCAGTTGTTAAATGTAAATTATAGCTGTCTCACAAAATTGTTGTGAAAACCAGAGGTTATATGTACATTTTAAATGACTAGCAGAAACCAAGCATTTAACTGACACTCAGTTTTTTAATAATAAAGTAGTATTTGCTGTTCTCAAAGAGTTTTTCATTTAAATTGAGAAAATTAAATGAATTCATAATCAAGAAGCATAGAACTGAGTACAGCTGAAAGGCCGTCTCCTGAATTGGGTACATCTAAGCCCATCTAAAGCCCATTTTTGAAGTTAACAGGTACTTTATCTAGAATACGATGTTTAAATTCTAAACTTTGTATTTATAAAAGCTTGTAGCCCAGTGACAGTAACATAATGTTGTTATAGTGCTTATGCCTGCTTATTTAGAAAATATAAAGTAAGCAGCTTTTTCTGTGTCATGTGAGAACCAGAGGTTGCTGGTGAAGAGTATTCAGATTTTTGTAATAAGTCCATAAGGTTATACATCTGTGAATTGAAACTCATTAGGAGGTGATGTAATGCTGATAGAAGGAAGGCTAAAAATTCATACAGCATTCCAGCTAGTTTATCTGAAATGTAGTTACTGATTTCTATGGTCAATAGCCAAAATCACATTATTTCTCTGAATTTGAATCTAATTTAGACACCACTGATTGTTATCACGGTGGTTGAGTTTGCATCATTATAACAGTGAGAATATTCCAGTTTTGTGGTTGTCTTAGATTAGATATGAGTGCAGAATTTTTCTTTTTTAATTAAGTGAAGACAGAGACTGCTTTTTTCTTTCAAAAGATTTTTTAAATCTAATTTTAAATATTCATTTGACAAAACTCCAAAAACTAGAACTAAAGAGGGCTACTGTCAACATTCCAGATAACTCACCAAACAAATAACCACACTTCAAGCTGCTACTCATATGACAGCTCCTAAATGAGCTTCATTGAAAGCCAGGACTTTGCTCTTTTAAAGTACTTTTTCTATACTTACCTGGCATGAGAGATACCATGATCATGAAGGTGGTTTTCCCAGGGCAAGGCTTATCCATTGCACTCCGGATGTGCTGACCCCTGCGATTTCCCCAAATGTGGGGAACTCGACTGCATAATTTGTGGTAGTGGGGGGAAAAAAAAAATAATAAAGTACTTTTTCTGAGTAAAAAGAATAATACTTGCTCACTGTAGAAAATTTAGAAAGCAAAATCCAGAAAAAATAGAATCAGAAAAGAAAAATCAGAGGAAAGAATAAAAATCACTTACAATCTATCATTTATAGGTTATATTTTCCTCCTTGATAAATAAATTTTTTCTAATTGAGACTACTTGTTTCTTTAAAATTTGTATTCTGCTTTTTTCCCCTTAACACCACCTTTGCAATTAAAACTGCTCACAAATGTAATTTTTTTTAAAGATTTATTTATTTATTTTTGGCTGCGCTGGGTCTTTGTTGCTACCTGCAGGCTTTCTCTAGTTGCAGCAAGTGGGGGCTACTCTCCCCCCAAGTACGGTGCACAGGCTTCTCATTGCAGTGGCTTCTCTTGCTGCAAAGTCTGTGCTCTAGACCCTCACGGGCTTAGTTGCTCTGTAGCATATGGGATTTTCCCGAACCAGAGATCAAATCCGTGTCCTCTACATCGTCAGTCAGATTCTTAACCACTAGACCACTAGGGAAGCCTCACAAATGTAATTTTAAGACATTACACTCCACCATATGCATAGGGAAGATTTGCTTCAATATTCTCTTATTCTTACACTTTTAACTTTTTAAAGACCACTGAAGGGAGCATCTTTGTGCACAAACTTCACTGCCTCTTTAAGAATGGACTGGACAGTGTCCTTGGTATAGATTTCCAGGCATCACTAGCAGAATGAGTAATTTCTTTGAACGTAGACTTTTCTGCTTAGTGACAGAGAATGGGACTCTGGAGAAACAGTAGGCTTGAGGAGTCATAATGTTAAATACTTTGTGGAAAATTCACCTAAACTAGTTTGTGGTTTTTGGAGACTACTTTATGAGCATATAGCTGTATTCCTTTCGGAAGTTCTGAAAAACCTCTTCTGATCAAAACCTTTCTGAAATGTCATTACGTCTGTCACTTTATTTTGGAGCAGGAAATAGGAGAGAGAGCCATTTCTAGGCTAAGATCCCAGAACATTGTTTGATTATCGTTTTTAATAGCATGCTTTGCCTTTAATATCATTATTACCGCTATTACCACTATCATCATCATCCTCTTCATCATCATTTCCAGTAATACCCTTCCTAACCCATCTGGGAATTCCTAGAAAGCAGACACAGGGCCTCAGTAATCCTTGGATCTTTCACAGGGCCATACACCTAAGGGGACATAGTTAGGGGCTTTAAAACAGAATTCACCCTTATATGTTTTAGCTTAAATAAATTTCTGAGTTTTTCTCTTGAAAGCAAGTTTTGTTCGAAGAAACTAAATAGCAGACTGTTAGGCTCCCGGAGAGTGGTGAATAACATTTCCTGCATTCAGAATTTGTTCTGTTCCAGGCCAGCCCTGTGCCCCATTTGACGCTCCCAGGAGCTCTTAATAGGCAGAATTTCTACTCATCCAGCAGACACCTCTTGTGCTTTTACCATATGCCATGGGTCCAGTTTGATTCCAGGGGTACAAAGATCTTTAAGACAAATATCTGTCTTCAAGAAGCTCAAGATCTAAAGCTGTAGTTAAATGAAGTGGGCTATTTGTTAAAGGAGTGTTAAAATGATGATATTTTGATCAAACAGAATACTTGCCTAGAATCTCTACCTTTTAAAACATTGTTGTTATTGTTGTTGTTTAGTCGCTAAGTCATGTCTGACTCTTTGCGACCCCATGGACTGCAGCATGCCAGGTTTCCCTGTCCTTCACTATCTCCTGGAGTTTGCTCAGATTCATGTCCATTGAGTCGGTGATGCTATCTAACCATCTCATCCTCCACCACCCTCTTCTCCTTTTGCCTTCAATCTTTCCCAGCATCAGGATCTTTTCCAATGGGTCAACTCTTTGCATCAGGTAGCCAAAGGATTGGAGCTTCAGCTTCAGCATCAGTCCTTCATATGAATATTCAGGGTTGATTTCCTTTAGGATTGACTGGTTTGATGTCCTTGCAGTCAAAGAGACTCTCAAGAGTTTTCTCCAGCACCACAATTCAAATGCATCATTTCTTTGGCACTCAGCCTTCTTTCGGAGAAGGCAATGGCACCCCACTCCAGTACTCTTGCCTGGAAAATCCCATGGACAGAGGAGCCTGTAGGCTGCAGTCCATGGGGTCGCTAAGAGTCGGACACGACTGAAGCAACTCAGCAGCAGCAGCAGCAGCCTTCTTTATGGTCAAACTCTCACATCCATACATGACTACTGGAAAAACCATTGCTTTGACTGTACAGAACTTTGTTGGCACAGTGATGTCTTTGCTTTTTAATACACTGTCTAGGTTTGTCATAGCTTTCCTTCCAAGGAACAAGTGTCTTTTAATTTCTTGGCTGCAGTCACCATCCACACTGATTTTGAAGCTCAAGAAAATAATATCTGTCACTGCTTCCACTTTTAAAACATAGTGTAGAGTAAACTGGCCAACATAAGAACATACATGGTCTTTTGTGGTTCAAGGTTCATTAATTTGACACTCTTGGTGTAAAAGAAAAACACCTGGATCCTGACTTTTGCTATCATTTTAAGGTTTGTTTTGTCTTGTTATTTTAAGATTGCTGTACCAAATGCAAGTGGTGTGAAAGCTCAACTTTTATGAACCTGTATTTTTATATCAGTTATTATAAGAACTATATTTATTAAAGTGACTAGCCTAATAAAATAAAGTAAATTATAAACTAATGCCAGTTCATCACTTCTTAAATCAGTTAGACCATTAAAAGTGATAGGCAGACATTGGTGGTAGATGGAAAAATCATGTCAGTAGTATTACATAGACCTGAAGTCAAACCCCAGCATTACCACTGGCTAGTTACAGCATGCTGTTTCCTTGCCTGAAAATGGAAAGTCTATCTTGTATCGTCCTCATAAAGATTAAATCAGTTTATGTATGAAGCATACGTAGGACAGAGCTAGGGATAGAAGGAATTTGCAATATCAGATAATTATTGTCATTATTGTTTACAGCAATAATGTGAATAATTAACGTCCCTAGGTTCTTCCAGGACTTATTTGCACAACATAACTTTTAGACTCAACTTCTATGTAATTCACCAGTGTATTCTCAGAACCAAATCCAGTGATTAGCATATACAGCTAGATGCTCAATAAATATGGATTGAATGAATCAAAGAACCCCAAGAGGTCTAAGAGATGCAATAGGGAAGTGGAAATTTCTGGTTATATGGGGAAGATATTTCAGGGGCAAAAGAACCTCACATTCCCCAGGGTTTACTCATCAGCTTTCTTTCCACTTGTCACAGAGTCTTACACGTTATGATGTTCAGATGTTCTGAAACTCCCCGCAGTTAATTCAGCAAGAAGGGGAGAAGAGGAAGAGCTGTTTTCCTGGTGTGCAGTGTTTGCAAACACTTGTGGCACTTACCCTCCCTCTGTGCCAAGGACTGTGTAGATACTTTACTGTTACATATATATTATCTCACGCATTTTCACAATAATTCAATGAAGTAGTATCTGTACTCTAGATGAAGAGAGTAGTACTTACAGGGGTTGATTAACTAACATAGATTCATAAATTTGTAAGTGATGGCTCTTAGACCCAAACAGATCTGTGCTCTTTCCACTTAATTTACCATGTTGCTTTTCTCTTCACTATGTTACTTTTACATGAAGTACCATACCTGTGCTTCATCAGTTCATTCATTCTTTCAACAAATACCTGTTGAAGGCATCTATCATTGCCCTAATACTGAATGCAAAGGTAAACTAAAACAGCCATAATCCTTGCCTTTTGACTTCCCAGGTGGCACAGTGATAAAAGAATCTGCCTACCAATGCAGGAGACGCAGGTTTGATCCTTGGGTCAGGAAATTCCCCCTGGAGAAGGAAATGGCAACTCACTCCAGTATTCTTGCCTGGAAAATTCCATGGACAGAGGAACCTGGCGGGCTGCAGTCCATGGGGTCACAAAGAGTAGGACAGGACTGAGCACACGCACACAAGCATGAAAATCACAAAATAGCCTAAAATTACAAGTAAGATTAAGTATCATGAAAGAAAAATACTTGGTGCTGTAAGAAATGGTAACATGGAGATCTATTTTGAGCTGCTTGAAGTAATAGATTCCAGGGAAATCCACTGAGGTCAAGATTTCCAACTCTCTCCTGGGATTGCTACTGAGGCGTGTTTACCGTGGCTGTGTCTTAAGAAGGAAATGAGTGCTGCATTTCTCTTTGAGAAGAGAGGAATGGGCCTTGCTTCCAGGTTTTAGCATCTCCCACTTTATCCATTACTCACAAGTCCCCCAGTAATAAGGAAAACAGAGCTTTTGATGCCAGTTCATCTCTAAGGGAACCACACTATCTGATGCATAATTCACTGGGACGGTTTCCAGATAACTTGCAAGCACCTGCGTGTCAAGTACTTCTCCCAAACCCTTGGTTGTTTTCCTGTGGGCCTTTAAACACACCCAAATGCCTCTATAGTTCCACTAAGTCAGAAGTGGTTTTCATTGATTCAACAAGTGTTTATTAAGCACTTACAAGGTACTCTGAGGATACAAGACATTGTTCATACCCTCTCAGAACTCACACTCCAGTGATGAAGAGAGATAGTTGATAGTCTGATAAGAACAGTTGTGAGAGAAGCAGTGTGTCCTCTGGGAAAACTTCCGGGATACACAGGACCCAGACCTCCCTATGATGAGAGCTGGAGGTGGGATCACTTTGAGGACACCAAGGCTATGAATTAGGAAGACAGTGGGAAAGAGGAGTAAGGACTCTATTATTGACAGAAGGATCAGGAACCACAGTATAGTTACAATAATGGCAAGAAAATACTTTCAAATGAGTGTGTTTGACATAAAGTGTTAAAGTTTATAGAATCTTAAATAAGATGAGCATGGTGTAATGGAAAGAATTGTGGGTTTTGTAATCAGGCTCTGTCACAAAATATTCCAAATTAGGTGAATCATTTTACCATGAAATATTGATAATGATACCTATGGGGCAGTATTATCATGATAATTAAATTACAGGTATTACCACATAAGTATATATGACATCTAGACTTTAGAGGTAATAGTAGTGATGGTTTCAATGATAAGATCAATAATACTACATGGGGTTAATTTATATTGACATTATCATATGTGTTTATTTTTCTAACGCTCACAACCCATGCTGAAGAACTTTTCATGTTCTGACTGCAAAGAAAACTTAGAAACAGTAGGCGACAGGCCCACAGTCACACAGCCAATAAGCAGCAAGACCAGAAAGTGTGACTTCAGAGCCTTTTCAGAGCCCTTGCTCTCCATAGCTGCCCACAGTAGTCAATACACTGCTGTTATTATCATTATCATTATTTTAAGTTTCAAGTTCTTGAGAATATAACCAGAATTCTATTAAACATCTTGGCTCAGACAATGAAGAATCTGCCTGCAATTCAGGAGACGTTGGTTCAATCCCTGGGTCAGGAGGATCCCCTGGAGAAGGAAATGGCAACCCACTCTAGTATTCTTTTTTTTTCCCCCCCACAGTATTCTCTCTCTGTCTCTCTTTTTTTTTTTTTTCCCTCTCCAGTATTCTTGCCTGGGAAATGTCATGAACAGAGGAGCCTGGCATGCTATAATCCATGGGGTTGCAGAGTCAGACACGACTGAGTGACTTAACACTTTCATAATCTATTATGCTTTCTTTTTTTTTTTTTTTTTTTTTTTTTTTTGAGCAAGAGCTTGCATTCCTATAATTTACTAACAGACCAGTTAGAATTAGATTCAGCTTAAAATGACAGAGAACCCCAAATAACAATAAGTTAAAAGGAGAGTTGATTTCTCAATCATATAAAAGAAATCCAGCAGTTGGCAATGCAAGGTTGATAGGGGAGCTTCACAAAGTTCTCAAGGGCTCAGTCTCCTTCTGCCCTTCACCTCTGCCATCCTTCATAGGTCTCTTCCATCTCTCCATCCACCGTGGCTGCAAGCCTCACATGTGCTTTCTACTAGCAAGAAGGAGAAGGGGGAGATAAAGGGTGCATTCTTTCCTTTTAAGTTCACTTCCCTAAGTCAGACCTGAAAATTGACATATATACCATTGGCCAGAATTCAGTCACATTTAGCAAAACCCCTGCTATAAATTAGGAGTTTTATTATTAAGGAAGAAGGACATGGATTTTGAAGGAAGCTGGAAGCTTCTGCCATGCTAGTAATAATAAAATTTTAGAATAAATATTTTAATTTGATTATTAAAGTGTTTTTTATGTGTAATATTAAAAAATCAGCACACACACAAAAATACATCTAAAATTCTAATCAACAAAATTTTTATTGAAAACATTGGCCCAGGGGTCATAAAATTTTGGTATTTTTGCCTGGGCTTTACTCCTAGCTTTTTGTCTTGGTCAAATCACTTTCTTTTGCTGGGCCTCAGTTCATATGTAGAATAAGTAGGGTTAAACTAGGATATCTCTAAGATCTTTCCATCTCTACCTACTATTATCAAATGTAATAGGTAAATCTCAAGGTCTTACCAGAATATTAAAGTGTTATAGAGCAAAAATCTTGCAATGAGCCACTTTTCTCAGAAATAGATACAGATTTATTACTGTATATTTATACTTTCAGGGCTTCCCTGCTGGCTCAGATGGCAGAGAATCTGCCTGCAGTGCAGGAGACCCAGGTTCAATCCCTGGGTCAGGAAAATCCCCTAGAGAAGGCAATGACAATCTACTCCAGTATTCTCACCAGGAGAATTCCATGGACAGTGGCGCCTGGCAGACTATAGTCCATGGGGTCACAAAGAGTTGACATGACTGAACAACTAACACTTTCATGTTCATTTATACCTTGTCTTCACTCGGAAAAAATTAAAAATTTCTATTGTTCTTTATTTGTGCAAAAGCAATATGGTGACAAAATAAAATAAGCAGAATAAACATCGAGGAAGAGATTAAGCTATCATTTTTTTTTTTTTTTTTTTGCTGAGCTTAAAGTGAAAGTGAGAGTCACTCAGTCGTATCCAACTCTCTGCAACCCCATGAACTATGGGGTTCCATACAGTCCATGGAAGTTTCCAGGCGAGAATACTGTAGTGGGTAGCCTTTCCCTTCTCCAGGGGATCTTCCTAACCCAGGGATCGAACCCAGGTCTCCCACATTTCAGGTGGATTCTTTGCCAGCTGAGCCAAAAGAGAAACCCAAGAATACTGGAGTGGGTAGATTATCCCTTCTCCAGCAAATCTTCCCGACCCAGGAATCAAACCAAGGTCTCCTGCATTGCAGGCGGATTCTTTATCAACTGAGCTATTACGGAAGCCTTGCTGAGTTTATTTAGAGAAAATCCAAAGTTTCAAGTAGAGACAAAAATTAGTAAATATTAGGAGGCTGGATGCAAGATAAATTATGAAAATAAATAGACTTTTCTTTTAGCCTATCAAAAAAGCTTTCAGAAATGAAAATTGGAAAAATATTCTATGTTCAGTAGAATATTCTATGTTCAATAGAATATTCTATGTTCAATAGAATATTCTATGTTCAATAACAACAAATACAAAATATTTAGGATTAAAAATTTTAAGAAAGGCAAATGCTTTGTGGATGTTAACTATCTGAAACAAATCTGTTATCAGTAGATTTTTGAAGTTGCCTCTTCAGGCCTCAGAATTTCTTCTGTGAGAGTATGACAGTTAATCCAATTCAATAAACATTAATTGATTAATCCGGCTTAGCAGATTTTAATTGAGTGCTTATTATGTGCCAAGCCCTGTAATGGAAAATTTCGAAGTGGAGGGGAAAAAAAAGCCTAGACTCTTTCTTGGAGCTTATAGTAAGGAAAATACAACAAACAAATGATTCAGAACTGATCAGGCGGTGAGTTTGGGGGAAGCAGAGATTATGCTCCTATGGGCCTGTATGAAGAAGAGAAGTTGCCCAGTTGTGTCCAAGTCTTTGTGATCCCATGGACTGTAGCCCACCAGGCTTCTCAGTCCATGGGATTTTCCAGGCATGAATACTGGAGTGGTTTGCCATTTCCTTCTCCAGGGGATCTTCCTAACCCAGGGATTGAACCTGGGTCTTGCCGCATTGTAGGCAGATGCTTTACCTTCCGAGCTACCAAGGCAAAGAGATTAACTTAATCTAAGGAATTTAGTGCCGAGGCAGAGTAAGATTTATGCTGCGATCTAAAGTAAGTGTAGGGGCTTCCCAGGTGGCTCAGTGATAAAGAACCTGCCTACCAATGCAGGAGATGCAGGTTCCATCCCTGGGTGGGAAAGAGACTCTAGAGAAGGAAGTAGCAGCCCAGTCCAGTATTCTTGCCTGGAGAATCCCCTAGACAGAGGAGCCTGGCGGGCTACAGTCCATGGAGTTGCAAAGGTTCCAACCTAACTTAGCAACTGAACAACAACAGTGAAGTAAGAGTGGGAGTCAGCCAGGTGAAGGAGGCACAGGAAGAGTGCTCCCAACACAGATAATAGCAAGTGCAAAGAGCTGGATTTGAAAGTGAACCTGGTGGGAAACAGCAACTCCGAAAAGTGGCAAACAGCCAGATTTCATATTGTGATGAATCTTATGAGGACTGTTCAGAGTGTTTTTTGTTTTTGTTTTTTTTTAACTGGGTGCTAAGAGGAATAATGAAGGACAGGGAATCCTCATGTGCTGCAGTCCATGGGGTTGCAAAGAGTCAGATAGGACTAGGCAACGGAACAACAACAAAGAAGAAAATGGAAACTATGGAAGGTTTTTGAAAGGAAGTGACTTGATCAGACTTGCATTTGCAAAAGCTCCTTCTGGAGAATGAATTAGGGAGGAGCTAAATGTAAACAAACCTGTTTGGAGACAATTATAATCATCCACGTGAGAAGTGATATTGGCTTGGGCTGAAATGGTGCAGTGCAGATTCAGAGACTTGTACGAACTTGGGAAATATTTAGGAGGTAGATCACATAGGAGCATGACTGTATTTGTGACGAGAGAGAGGAAGATATTGTGTTCATGGAAGATTGGGTTGATGGTATAATTCATCAGATAGAGAATGAATGTTGAATATCTGTTCTTTTTTGTAACTCTTAACTATACAGCCCAGAAGTTAATAGAGAAATTGGCACTCCTTTTATGTTGTTCTAAAAAGATATTTGTTGTTGTCTGGTCACTAAGTCGTATCCGACTCCTTGCAACCCCATGGACTGTAGCGTGCCAAACTCCTCTCTCCATGGGATTTTTCAGGCAAGAATACAGGAGTGGGTTGCTGTTTCCTTCTCCAGGGGATCTTCCAGACTCAGGGATTGAACCCACATCTCCTGCTTGGCAGGCAGATTCTTTACCACTGCGTCACCTGGGAAGCCCCAAAGATGGCTTGTTGTTGTTTTTGCTAAATTGTGTTCAACTCTTTACGACCCAGTGGACTGTAGCCTGCCAGGCTCCTCTATCCGTGGGATTCCCAGGCAGGAATGCTGGAGTGGGTTGCCATTACTCATCAGAATAAAAAATGTAACTCACACCAAACCCTCTAATCCAGCCAGCAGGTTCTTCAGTACCCCACCCTTAAGAATTAATATTCTTTTCTTTTGAGGATAAAGTCAAACTTATTGAGGTTTTCATCAGGTCTACAGTTTGTCAGGCATTCCTAATTTTTTCCAGCACTACTTTGCACTCCTAGGACTTCTTTGTAATGCTAGCTCTTTTTTAAGTCTCAAAGTTACTCTTTGTGATTTCATTATTAGTCAATTGAAAGAACACAGAGTGATAAATAGCTACTATTAAATTCAGTAATGCTTAAAATTCATGTATTATTAATAGCAGTAGCATTGGCATATATTTGAAAATAATGCAATGATATATGCAAGACACACTATGTCATTTCCAAGGCTTAGTTTTCACATGTGTTCACAGATCCCTTAGTGAATTTAGTGATTTAGTGGATTTCTTCACTTCCGCAATTCACCGAGAAGTCCACAGACCAAAATGTATCTTTTGATGATTAAAAAAAGTTTTAGTTTTACATAAAAGAATGCTGCTGTTAACAGGAAAGAATCAATTTTTGCTCCCTCATGGTGGCATTCAGACCGGGCCATGAGATTACATAAGCAGGTATTCTCTCAGCTGCGGCATAAATTTAGAACCTAGAAGCTCTCTCCAGTCAGGGCATACATTGCATTAAAGCAGTGTTATCTGCCTCTGAACATTGAATTTATACAAAGAATACTTATTTTAAGAATGAGCGTCAGAACTAGACCTAAGGAGCCATCAGGAACCAGCAGAACTCTGAGGACTTGCTGTTGTCTCCTTTCTTGGTCTTGTGGAATCCAAAATGTTCTTCTCTCTATACATAGCATCTCAGCTTCTCTCTCTGCAGTTTGGCTTTGTAATCACTATTGACGAAGGATCCAGTACCATCTGCTTTCCATTCCAAATCCCTGAAAGTGTAAGTCTGATGACTTCTATCTCTATTTGCACAGCCCTTCCCACCATCCAACGTCATTGACTGACCTGTGCTGTGCCAACTTTGATTAGACTTTTAGGTCATCTCTGCCTAAAAACACCTTAACAATACTTCCGTGAATATGAAATCAGATAAGACCGTCTCAGCTAAAGAAGAGATGGGACATAATAGTAACATATCCAGTACATCTAGTGAGGAATAACCAGGAAGGGGAAGATGCAGAGGGATGGGAACTATTTCATCACGAAAATAATTCAGGCACTTCCCATGCATCCATAACAGAACATATTATCTTCAGAACAAAACCAGAGGGTTTATAAAAGTTCTGTATTTAACTGAAGAGGACAGTGGAGCTTTGAGGGAATGAACAATGTGATTGGTCATCCAGCAACCCAGGCCTTTTTTACTCCAGAACTTGAACTTTTTGCAGACCCCTTCTAACCTGGAGTGTTTAGCTGTCCCTGGCATTGGTCAGTATTATATGTTTAATTCTGGGGAGAACACTTGTTAATCACTCAACTTGGTTAAATTTAGATCAGTCAAGACAACTCTAAAGACATTAAGCAAATATATAATTGCTAGACATTTGAGAATTGCCTGTGTGCTATCTAAATGTGTAAGTCCTTTAAGAGTAATGTTTCATTATAAAGATAATATTTGACAATGATAAGAATCTGAAAAATTCTAAAATGGAAAGAAATTTAAATCTTCATCTTAATATTCAAAGTTAATTATTGTGATCATTTGACATTTTCTTTCTGATCTTTTTTCTATAGCTTACTTTTTTACATAACTGTGATATAAATAAAATTTACCTTCTTCTAAGTATTCCTTTTTAAAACAAATTCTTCTAATGATAGCATGTATTTTTCTAGAGTCATGCTCTTCTCTGTTTTCTTTTATCTAGTCTTCTTCCATACTTCAGAAGTGATTTCAGTTAGGTTTAGGAAATGTATCAAATACAGTGAAATAAAACAGTAAAAAAAACATTAATTAGAAAAGAGAGGTTTCAAAAAAGGAAAACAAGGAAGTTTTTCTGTGTGGCCTGGCAAACTCCTCTCTACCTTCCTTGAGTCCTCTGACCTAAAATATGCTTCTAGAGCCTATAAGCTGAAAGAAACTGTGCCTAGATAGTTGGCCAAGGATTGTGTTCCATTCTGGCAACGAAACACATATTTATCATTAAATGGACTTTATTATACCATTCCATGAGACTATTCAGAGTGACCTTTACAAAATTATCCCAATACTCATGCTTACAGTTCTGGAAAAACAACAGCAACTATAAGCAATTACATACTCATTTAATGTGTTTAGTACAATAGCAGGAAACCAGGTGGACCCAAAGAGTTGCTGTCATTCCAGCTTTATTGATTCAGCACCTCAAAAGGTCAGAATCTCTCAGAATGTCTTGCCAATGTTTCATTAAACTGTTGTATCTAATATCTCCATTCACAGATGAAAGTTGCACTAGTAGTAAAGAACCCTCCTGCCAATGAAGGAGACATAAGAGACGTGGGTTCGATCCCTGAGTCAGGAAGATCCCCTGGAGGACAGCATGGTAACCCACTCCAGTATTCTTGCCTGAAGAACCCCATGGACAGAGGAACTTGTGGGCTACAGTCCATAGGGTTGCAAAGAGTCGGACACAGCTGAAACAACTTAGCACACATGCACAGATGAGAATTGAAATTTTATAAAATCATTTTAAAAGCACTCACTGAATGCCCATGTGATAAGGGTATTTGATGAACGAAATTGGGTCTCCATCTTCAAAGCATTCCAAGAGTCTCGTCAAGTCAGGCAAGGAAACAAGTAATTGTAATGCACAAAAACTACCTAGAAAGTGTTAACTGTAGATGCAATTGTAGCACCAAAAAAAGAGTCATGAGACTATGGAAATTAACTTGATTTCCATTTTGCTTTGTGCTACCAATTTGCATACCACAAAAATGAAACCACTTGAGAATTACCAATGGAGAATAAGAGAAATGTCTTTTTTTCCTAGACTTAAAATGGACATGCTTTAAAGTATTCAGGAAAATTCTTAGAGTCTGGCACAATTTTCTCCTCAGTTTTCTGCCACATGTTTTCTTTGAAATGAAAGTGATTACTCTGTATAAGAACTGAAAGAAAACATCATCATTCAAAATCATAATGGCACCCAAGCCATTTGATTAGCTAATCTTCCACAATGGAGTGTACCTAGGAAAAAGTCAGTTGGGATTTGACAGAAATCTGAATTACAGAATAAAGGAAAATAAATTACATTTTTGTTGTGAAAAATTTCAAACATCCAGAAAAATTTAGCAAATAGTATGACAAATATCCATTGGTCTACTACCTAGAATTCAGAAATGTTATTGCCATCTCATGTTTTGAAATTATCATCATTTTCCTTCTCAATCCCACTCACCTCCCTTCTTCATCAGAAAAATCATTCTGTTGTTTGCTATGCATTTTCTTCTTGAATACCTTATTCTTTGGACCAATTATGTGTATCTCTATAGTATCAGTTTGGCTCTTTGATGTTTAAGTAGATGACATCATAATGCATGTGTCATTCTCCAACTCCTCTCAAAAATATTTTTAGATCACCATTTTTATTCATATAATATCTTTGTTCTTTTTGACTACTCTATAGTGTTTCATCATGTGACTATACTTCAAATTAATTACTCATTTGCTATTTCCCTGGTAGCTCAGTGGTAAAGCATCTCCTGGCAATGCAGGAGATGTGTGTTTAATCCTTGAGTCAGGAAGATCCCCTGGAGAAGGAAATGGTTACCCTCTCGAGTATCCTTGCCTGGAGAATCACCATGGACAGAGGAGCCTAGCAGGCTACAGTCCATGAGGACACAAAGAATCAGACACGACTTGGAAACTAAACAACAACATCTGATGAACATTTAAGTTATTGTCACATTTTTTTTTTCACTTTGGTTATACAAATTTGTAGTGTACATCTTTTTCACATGTCCCCTTGTGTATTTGTGTGAGTTTCTCTAAGGTTTGTGTTTTCAAATGGAATTGGTACATGCATGATAAGTTGCTTCAGTTGTGTCTGACTCTTTGCGACCCCCTGGACTGTAGCCTGAAAATCCCCTCTGTCCATAGGATTCTCCAGGCAAGGATACTGGAGTGTCTGTCCTCCTCTAGGGTGTCTTTCCATGCCCTCCTCCAGGGTATCTTCCTGACCCAGGGATTGAACCCACGTTCTCTTATGTCTCCTTCATTGACAGATGGGTTCTTTATCACTAGCGCCATATGAAAGTGAAAGTGAAAGTAGCTCAGTTGTGACAGACTCTCTGAGACCCCATGGACTATACAGTTCATGAAATTCTCTAAGCCAGAAAACGAGAGTGGGAAGCTATCCCTTTCTCCAGGGGATCTTCCCAACCCAGGAATCGAACCTGGGTCTCCTGTGTTGCTGGTGAATTCTTAACCAACTGAGCTATGAGGGAAGCCCAGTGCCATACACACACACACACACACACACACACACACATATATATATACTAGCTATTAGTATTTTGTCTGGCATATTTTCAGTTTCTAATAGTTTTCTTTCATTTAATTTTTTATGAAAGTGTTTATTTTAAATGGTAATGATGTGTTAAAAGATGTACATGGTATGGTTCTTATTTCCTTTTTGCACCAAATGGCTAGCAAGTGATGATGATAGCATCCCTTACAAAACTATATTTTCTTTTCCCCTTGCTCTGAAAAGCTTCCTTGATCATACATTAAGTAATTATGTATAGCCAGATCTATTTCTAGACTCCCCGCTCTGTTATGCTGATTTATAAGTCTATTTTTGTACCAGTAAATCCTTCACTTATATGAGGAGAGCTCAAATTTCCTCTCTAAAACCTTTGCTGCTCCAGCCTAAACATTCCCAGTTCCTTCAATTGCTGCCCTTGTATTTAGCAACCAACCCCTCCCCCAACCCCATGAGGGCCAAAGCCCAGCAACTGGGAGGTAACTGACTAGGACTGCCAGTACCTTTGAGTTGGCTTATTTAGGTAAAGAAGTGCGTAGGTCAGGCACTGAAAGGAGGATAATGAACACCTACATTAAAATAGCAGTTTTTGCCCTGGCAAGCACTCTCTTGTTTCTCATTCCCTTTAATAAGCAGAATAGCTAACAGAGGGTAAGAGCCTTCTAGGGTTCAAATTCCACTGTTTTCTTGTAGTGTGACCTTGGACAAGTTTGTTAAATTCTCTGAGCCTTATTTTCCTTGACTCTAAAATGAAGATATACATGGCATCTACTTTAAATTATTGTAAAGATGAAGTGCCTAATCCATGAATGAACACATGGTAAGTACTTGTTAATATAAGCCAGGATTGTTACTGCTAAAATGTCAGTGAAATAGATTTATTATTTCATTTAGTTTTTGTTGTTGCTGTTGTTGTTTAGTTGCTAAGTCATTTCCAAGTGTTTGCGACCCCATGGACTGTAGCCCACCAGGCTCCTCTGTCCATGGAATTTTCCAGGCAAGAATACTGGAGTGGGTGACCATTTCCTTCTCCAGGGGATCTTTGACCCAGGGATCGAACCCATGTCTCCTGCATCAGCAAGGCAGATTCTTTACCACTGAGCCACTTAGCATTTTGAGATACTTATTAAGGTACATTTAATTTAAAGTTGGATGAATGGGATAAGAAAGATTAAATAACTTTCCTAAAGGCACCAACTAATAGAAGTGCTGGAGGTAGAGATCTCACCTCATGTGTCTAACTCCAAGGTCTGGGCTGTTTCTCATAGATGACACTACCACACGGCATGATGTAAGATACTAAGAACTGGTTCTTTGGGTTCGGCTACAGTTACATAAGTGAAGCTGCAAATTCTTGGGTAAATATAAGGTTCAAATATATGATTATCTTGAGATTTCTTTTTGGTTTCAACATGAAAAGCCATTAGATTAACAGGAAGCAGAGATACAGTTTGATCTTAATCTACAAATTAGCTGATGTGGAAACCTACTCTTTTCCAACTAAGTATTACTCCACCTGCAGCTCCAAGCGGCAGTGACATAGGTCCAGAAGCATTTGTCATCCCCACAGGGTGCCAGGGGAAGCAGCATTTCCACGCCTTCAGCACATGTTACCTGTGCTCTCAGAAGGCCCAGAGCCGGGAGGGAGGCAGGGAGATGGGGCCACGTTAGCAGCCTGTGCACGCAACTGCCAAGTCAAACAGCACCGGAAGGTCTAATTTTAGCCTTCTCAGCCTTGGCATTGTCCCTTTTAGCCAAGATATTTTTCCTGCACCATAAAAAAGTGCTTTGTTCCAGCCTTACCGGGTGCTTCACAAAGGCCCAGCAAGGACAGGGTGAGCATAATTCAGAGCTGGAAATACATCAGAGATAGGAACCTCAATGGGAGGGTCAACTCTCTGCTGGCAATTTTGGGTTAATATGCTCTTTCCATTCCCCTTCCAAAGCCCCATGGCGAGCCGTGTGGTTGCCTCCTCTTCTCTAGCTGTCTATGAAGCTTCTGATGGCTGCTCATCCCCAGGTGTCTTTGCTCCTTCTCTCTGGGACTTGCAAGTCACTCCCTCTCTCTTCATTCTTGCCTAATAAAGCCCACTCCTTTCTTTCCACATGTTTGGGTCTTATTTTCTCTCCTGAGGTGTCCTGGAAAGTGCCCACATTGAGAGCTAGAAACACTTGCCCATTTCGCAAACTGCCTCTGTGCTTTGTCCCAGTGAATTAGGTGAATTCTTTCATAGAACTTTGGGAGATGAGAAAACAGAAGTTCAAAGAGGAAGCCAACTTTTGCCAACATCACATGGGAAAACATGGGCAGAGTTGGGACTGAAAACCCAGCTCTTGTGTTTTAAGAAAAGGCATGGTCACATTAACCTATCAAAGCACAGAAAATCCATACAGGTCTTTGGGGAGGCCTTGGGAAACTTTTCCTGAGGATGTCAATGGGTTTCATGGCCAAAAGCTCCAGATTGAGAACCCTGGATGGTGGTCTTTTGTTGTTGTTGTTTAGTTGCTTAGTCGTGTCTGACTCTTTTGTGACTCCATAAACTGTAGCCCTCCAGGCTGTCTCCCCTGTCCATGGAATTTTCCAGACAAGAATACTAGAGTGGGTTGCTGTTTCCTTCTCTAGGGGATCTTCTGACCCAGGGATCAAATCCACGTCTCGTGAATTTGCAGGTGGGTTCTTTACCCCTGAGCCACCAGGGAAGCCCCATTGTGGTCTTCACCTTCAGGCAAATCACCATTTCGTTATTTCCTAGGAAGATGGCAGGGAAGCTTCATCCCAGATACATCCAGAGATACCACTATTTCCAAAACCTTTGTAAGAGAGGAAAAATAATTCTCTTTCTGCCCTATGGGTCCTTGGTTAAGATGGATTAACTGGAGAAACACAGAAGTTTAATAACATGTATAACTCCTTATACAAGCAAAATGTCCAAAAAAATGAGGAACTCTCTGAAATGATCCAAACCATCCCCTTAAAGACCATCTCCAGCTAAGGATAAAGAAGATGTTGGTGGGAAGGAAAGCCAGATGTGGGACGCTATGGTGGGGGGTAAATCTCAGTAAACAGGGCATGGTGATGCAGATTTAAGTCAGTTGCCTTCTCCACTGATAAGAGTTCCTGGAGATTTAGTCATTGTCCTCTTCTGCTTAGAGAGGGACACACCTTACAAATGGAGATTTCCCTCATAAAGGTAAATATCTCTTTCAGAAGGGTAACTTCTACTTGGTTTTCAGAGATTCTCCTATGGCCGGTGTTTATTAAAAGTAATCAGCCTAAAATAATCCTTATGCCAAAGAGGCATGTTTTGAGGTGACAAATTCTATTCCCCTTCACCTCAGAGACTCTGACACAGAGGATTCCCCTCCCAACACTGTGTCTCCCCATCACTGCCTCTCCAGGGTGAATGTGGGTGAGGAGGCGACAGACGCGGGGTTCTTCTGAGCTTCTCTTCCATGTTCATCACTTCACCCAGAGCTAACCATGGCTTCAGAGCGAAAGGTCTGTTGTCTCACCTCACCTGGGCTTCCTCAAGGGGAAAGTGATTATCATGTTCTCCTTGGCATCCAGTTCAGACTGAACCCTGAAATATTGCTGTGAATTAATTGTTTGGAAAAAAAAAAAGTGGCTTTAACTGAAACCACCATAAAAGTTCTCTTTCCACAGTTCCTGAGACTGATTGTTTTGTTAACAAAAGACATTTCATTTGTTAGTTGAAATTATTTATGTTCTTTTTCTCTGATTATAAATGTTATATGTACACATTATAAAAATTCCAGATTGATTCTGAGGAGTGAAATATTACCATTACACTACCCGCAGTAATAATAACCACTGTTAAGACTTCATCATAAATGATGTACTGCCCCAGCTTTAGGTGCACAATAACTTGAGCTTGAACACGTACAGAGTAAAAGCAAGACAATACTACATACACTGTCTTATGACTTGTCTTTTCTATTTAACAGTTTATTGCAATGTCTTCTCTCCTTTTTTTTTTTCTTTTTTTGGATCTCAAGAGCACACTTATGATAATCATATTCCTCTGTTCATGGCACGCAATCATCGTTGTCTATAGTATAAAGTCCCTCTTGTGTTTTATTACATATTTTTATCTTCTGCACTCACTTTCATTCTCCTCTTCTGTTCTATTTTATTTAATACATTTCTCAGTGAGTTTTTAATCCTTGCATATATACAGTTGTTTTGTATATTTGTGTGTTTTAATTTAAATAAATGACATTGATGCAATGCTAATTCATCCCAATCAACATAGATCTGCATTACCACTTGTAATGACTTTGTCATTTCCATTGTATAGTTCTACCAAAATCTTTTTAACCAGTTGGGTGTTTTTTTTTTTTTTTTTTTGATGGATAGTTATTTTTTTTTTAAAGGTTTTTCTAAAATTGTTTTAAACAATGATGGGGTAAACATTCTTTTGTATATGTCACTGCAGAATTGTGATTATTTCCTTGCAATAGTTTCATGGGACCACTTTGTGAAAAATCATTCATTCAGTTTTTTCATTTCATCTCCTAAAGTAATTTTGTTACTGATTCCCAGAAGTTCCCCACCCCCCATCCTCTTTCTCTCCCTCTTTCTGTCTCTTACTCCCAAAACTTTGCTGGTCTCTCTCTAATGGCACTAAGCAGTCATCTTTGATCTGTTTCTTGCTTATCATTCAGCTGATAAGCTCTAGCTCCTTGTCGACAGAGATCACATCATAATTAATTGATTTGACAACATTTGCTGGGCACCTGTTCAGAGCTAGGCTCTGAACTGGATGCCAAGGGGAACATGACAGTCTACTTTCCCCTTGAGGAAACCCAGGTCTGATGAGACAGCAGACATGCCTTATGGTGACCACATCATGGCAGGTGGTGTGGTAACAGCAGTGTGTACAAGAGTCAAGGTGAAAAAGAGGAAACCAGACAACAAAGTCACTGACGAAGATCCCCATCTGTGTCTGGAGTAAACATTGGAATTTACTGGCAGACCAAAGTGGACCTGATGGGACTGCCCTCAAAGCAAAAGAAACAGCTAGTGAACAACCAGAGACGTTCAAGATGGTAAAGAAAGTTGGAGCACAGGGTGGAAGGGTGGACAGAAAGGTTCCTGGGTGGGGGCCAGAGTAGGTCCAGGTGAGGATCGATTCAGAGTAAGGACAATGGTAGGCCGCTGTGGGGTGAGGCAGGGCAGTGATGTCATTGGATTTCATGTTCTAGAGAAAAGGTCATTCTGGCTGTAGTGTGGAAGATGGGTTTCAGGAGGGCAACACAGATGGATCTCAGTAGAGGCTGTTGTAATAACCAAAGTGAGAAATGATCCTGTCCTGAACTAAAGTAGACGCAGCAGAGAGAAGCAGATGGAATTTAAGAGGCAGTTATGAAGTAGCATCTACATACTATTTAACTGGATGATGGGCTAGATATAGGATTAGGAAGAGGACAGAGTCCTGGGTAACTCCCAGGCTACATAAGAGACCCTGGGCAAGTGATGAGGCCATTTACCCAGTGAGAAGCACAGGAAGATATGTTGAGTTTGATATGGTTGTAGGACGAAGATAGAAATGTCCAGCAGGTAGAGGGTATGTTCTCTAATGTTCAGGAAAGGTTCACCATAGAACAAGATTTGAGAATCAGTTCCAGTTCCAGTTCAGTCGCTCAGTCATCTCCAACTCTTTGTGACCCCATGAACCACAGAACGCCAGGCCTCCCTGTCCATCACCAACTGCTGGAGTCTACCCAAACCCATGTCCATTGAGTCAGTGATGCCATCCAACCATCTCATCCTCTGTCATCCCCTTCTCCTCCTGCCCTCAATTTTTCTCAGCATCAGGGTCTTTTCAAATGAGTCAGCACTTTGCATCAGCTGGCCAAAGGATTGAAGTTTCAGCTTCAACATCAGTCCTTCAAATGAACACCCAGGACTGATCTCCTTTAGGATGGACTGGTTGGATCTCCTTGCAGTCCAAGGGACTCTCAAGAGTCTTCTCCAACACCACAGTTCAAAAGCATCAATTCTTCGGTGCTCAGCTTTCTTTTTAGTCCAACTCTCACATCCATACATGACTACTGGAAAAACCATAGCCTTGACTAGATGAACCTTTGTGGACAAAGTAATGTCTCTGCTTTTTAATATCCTGTCTATGTTGGTCATAACTTCCCTTCCAAAGAGTAAGCGTCTTTTAATTTCATGGCTGCAGTCACCATCTGCAGTGATTTTAGAGACCAAAAAAAAAATAAAGTCAGCCACTGTTTCCACTGTTTCCCCATCTATTTGCCATGAAGTGATGGGACTGGATGCCATGATCTTTGTTTTCTGAATGTTGAGCTTTAAGCCAACTTTTTCACTCTCCTCTTTCACTTTCATCAAGAGGCTCTTTAGTTCTTCACTTTCTGCCATAAGGGTGGTGTCATCTGCATATCTGAGGTTATTAATATTTCTCCCAGCAATCTTCTAGCTTGTGCATCCTCCAGCCCAGCATTTCTCATGATATACTCGGCATATAAGTTAAATAAGCAGGGTGACAATATACAACCTTGACATACTCCTTTTCCTGTTTGGAACCAGTCTGTTGTTCCATGTCCAGTTCTAACTGTTGCTTCCTGACCTGCATGCAGGTTTCTCAAGAGGCAGGTCAGGTGGTCTGGTATTCCCATCTTCTTCAGAATTTTCCACAGTTAATTGTGATCCACACAGTCAAAGGCTTTGGCATAGTCAATAAAACAGAAATAGATGTTTTTCTGAAACTCTCTTGCTTTTTCGTTGATCCAGTGGACGTTGGCAATTTGATCTCTGGTTCCTCTGCCTTTTCTAAAACCAGCTTGAATATGCTTACCTTTCTAATATATGTTAATATTGAATAAAGCTTTGTTAAATAAATGAACAAATTAAATTTTAGTATCATATATCCTTCAAATGTGAAATAGGAAATGGCAGCCAATATTCTTCCCTGGAAAATTCCATGGACAGAGGAGCCTGGAGGGCTACAGTCTATGGGGTCGCAAATAGTCAACCACGACTGAGCACATCCTTCAAATGGACTTCCAGGTGGCACTAGTGACAAAGAGCCCGCCTGCCAATGTAGGAAAAATAAGAGATGGGGATTTGATCCCTGGGTCGGAAAGATCCCCTAGAGAAGGGCATGGCAACCCACTCCAGTATTCTTGCCTGGAGGATCCCATAGACAGAGGAGCCTGGTGGGCTATAGTCCATGGGGTCATAAAGAGTTGGACATGACCAAATCGAGTTAGCACCCATGCACGCATTCTTCAAATAGAGCATTTTACTTCCATCAAGTCACGTTTATCTGAGAATTTCCAAGTTCTCTGTACTTAAGGCCCACCCACATGAGTTAAAGTAATTTTCAAAATACTGTAGAGATAACAGTTCAGGAACATGGTAAGAGCAAATGCTTCTCAGAGGGGATAGGCCACCAGTTGAAGAGTCAGAAAACTTGCACATCTCTGCCACAAGGGGTAGACACTTGGATGCATCTCTCACCCCTTGGGGTATCTCCTTACTCTTCAGGCAAGGAGGGGCTCGCACCACTGATGCTCCAGTCTGCTCCTAGCCCTGTGCCTAAGGATGTGCGGGTGACATCAGTGCCCCTGATCTGTACTTCTCTCTCACAGCTCCCTGCCACTCGGAGATAAGGGCTATGGTTCTTCCCCACTGGGACTTGGCAGCACAACCTGGAACACAATCTGTTGGACAGAAGGGGGTGATTATTAATGAAAGCATTTCCTCTGTGACCTCACAGGACTAAGCGGGGCTCTGACACTGCCAGAGGCAGCCCATTTCCTTTCACAGAAATCGCTGTTCAGAAACACATAGCATGGTCAGAGGCAAGACCCAGGGGGAAGTGAAAAAGAAGACTCAGAAAAGTGGGCGGTGGCTTGAATGACTCCCAGATGAAAGGTTACCAGCTATTAATCAGCTCACATTCTGTTCACTGGGTAAGCAAGGAATTGGATGGAAGCTTCACTCAACAGTTGAGGCTTCGTCAGGACTGTGGAATCCTCAGATGACTTTCCTCTGTCAGGTTGGGTATGAAGCACTTTTACTAACAGGAAAGAAGCAGAGAAAATAGGATCACAGTAAAATTCTCCGTGTGTGACTATGTGTGTCCTTCCGTTTGGTGGCACTTGTGGTCAAGAACCCACCTGCCAATTTAAGAGACTTATAAAGATGTGGGTTTAATCCCTGGGTTGGGAAGACCCTCTACAGAAGGAGGTGGCACCCCATTCCAGTATACTTACCTGGGAAATCCCATGGACAGAGGAGCCTTGTGGGCTACAGTCCATGGGGTCGCAAAGAGTCAGACACGACTGAAGAAACTCAGCACACATGCATGCGTGCACGCACGCATGCACTTCTGTTTACACACGCCAGGCCTGGTGTAGGTGCCAAGGTTAGAATGACACCTTGGTGTCTAGACCTGAAACCTGAAATGCTGGCCTCTGCCCCTTCTGGAATAGCCCAGTTTTCTGGGTCCTATGCTGAGGGTAATAATAGCTACTGTTTGTTGAACACCTGGTACGTGGAAGACACTGTTGGAAGGAATTCAGTGTGTTAGCTCATTAATTCTCATAACAGCTCAGTGAACCAATGTCATCAATTTCCATTTGACAAATGAGGAAACTGAGGCTCCAGTGGGCAAGTAACTTGTCAAAAGTCACACACCTTGTGTGCAGCAGGAGCTTCATTTTATCCCAGGTCTGATTCCAGCACATGTTCCCGCTCCCCACCACTAAACTTAGTTCAAGTGCAAAATGAAAGAGGCATGTGGCATCATGGAAAGAGTAGGGAGCCCGCAAAATGAGGTTGAAGGGAAACTGGGTCTGAGTAGAAACTTTCCCAAGGTCGTAGCCCAGCACCTGGTCACGGAGTGTGGCTTCTGTCTGCGTGGCATTTCCAGATGTTCAGGAAGTGTTCTCTGTGCGGAGAACACCAGGGGGAAGATGGCAGTTGAATCTGATGCTTAAGGGCTTATAAGGCCACTTGATTCCTCACAGATCAGAGTCCCTGAGTGCCCGGCCACCTAGTTACCAGATGGGTTCAGTGTGGAACCACCAATCAGATCCAAGGGCTAACGTCCATTGGCAGCCCCTGGCCTGGGGTCAGGGCGGGCTGTCCCTTCCAGCAGGTTCTCCAGGGCCCTGCAGCTCTCAGACCCTAAGTTGTGCAAGGACAACTCAGGTTGTAACTTGACTGGGGGCAGCAGACACGGGCCTGGGGAGGAGGCCACTCTCCACACCACGATCATGGGATGGTTCTTCGCAATCCTTCAGGGCCTAGAACCCTTGGCCCATCTCAGCGCCCGCGGATCACAGGCCTGGACGTTGCAGCAGCCTCAAATCTTATTGCCAAGGCTCGGTAGCCAGGGCGCTGCTAGAGCCTGTTACTAACTTCTGTAGTCCCCGGAATCAGACGGAGGATCCCTGGGGCCCTCCGGTGCTTTCACCTCCGTGTGCGCGTTTATTATTCTTTCTGGAATAGAACTCTTGTCACTTGCCCTAACAGTGCCACTACCACTGCCATCAAAACGTTTTTCCTCATTTATGACAAATCAAATAAGTCCTCTTGCCTTATCTCGAGTCCTCAAGGATGTAATCTCTGCCCCTGCCTGTTTCATGCTTGTGGGCTAGGACTTCCACTGTCGTCCCAGGAGGTTCCCAGTTAGAGGTACGGTCAGCAGAGAATGCCCCGAGAAAGCCTGTCTCTGCCTTTCTGGAGCTGCTCTGGTCCCCAGAGGTGGCGTGAAATGCCAGCTTATGATCGGCACTCTCCTTACCCCCGGGAAATGCGGCTGGGGACTTGTAAGTATGTGGCTTTCAGGAGCTGAGGACGAGAAGGACAGAAAAAGCCAGAAGGACACATATTTGCCTTTGTTAGAAAATAAAACCCCACACAGTGTACTGGGAAACTTTGAGGCCTAGTCTTCAGGGTTGTTTTAACAGTCTCTGGAAACTAGCAACCTAATGTCATTTGTTTATGGGATCCAAGAGGGGTGGTGATGGGGATTGTTTCAACATCCTGGCATGGAGAAAAACATGCCTCCTGGCTGACGGACTGTGCGTGTTTGGCATGAGGACAGCGTGCTGCGGGGCTGGGAGGGTGGGGGAGTCCAGTTAGGCCGGGAGGATCGGGGTTCTCATCCTGGCTGTGCCATCAGTTGTTCGTGTGATCCTGGAGGAACTTTAAACGCACCAACCTACAACCAGGGGGCTTAAAACAGAACGACCCAGAGGCAAGTCTTTACAAGCTTTGATCTTCCCTGGTTGTGTGATTTTTAAAACCTTAATGCTAGTCCCTGGATCTTGAAACCACATCAAGGATGCCAGATGGAAGGCATGAGGGATTAGAGACAGTCTGTGCTTCTGTGGGCATTTTCTACCTTGATTTTCGTTCATGTTTTTCATCAGTGATTCCCAAATTGACTGAGAATCATATTTACCTGAGTTGCTTGTTCAAAGTACAAGCTTCCTTCTAAGTGAGGGTCTCTTGAAGCTGTATTTGTAACAAAATAACCAAGGATGATTCTTGTACGTAGGCAACTTAGGGACACATTGCTTAAGAATTTTCACCTGGGGACCAGTCATAGGTAAAATTGCCTGATGGGAATTTCTCTCTCTGTCCCTTGTGCTCCCTGACTTTCAGCTGTGACCCTTCATTTCAGCAAGTCCCACATTCCAAGAGGTGTCTATTTCATCCAGTTCTGAGCCCTTCAAGGCTGGAACCATGTCTTCTTTTTTACATTCCCCTGTGCCCAGCACAGGGCCTTTTTCACAGACGATGCCTATAATGTCCACTGAACTGAGTTGGCCAGAGAGTTTCTATCTTCCTCAGTTAACCAGACCATCAGTCATTATTGATACAAATCCATGCCTTTAGGGACAAGGAGAGGAGAATTTGTAGAGACGTGCCACAGAGAAGACAGCTTGGAAACTGAGCCTTGCAGAAGGAGTAAGATTTGAGCAGGCTATAAGAACAAGAAAGGGGAATCCAGGCAGAAGTTTAAGCATGAACAAAGCCAGGCTCCTCCAATTATTTCCACGTTCAGGTAAGGATGCCACAGCCCAGAAAGAAAGCTGGATGTAGTCTTTGGAGGCAAGCCAATTGGAAGTCTTTAGCTTGTATTTTCGTACTTACTTAGATTGCAAATCAGTGATCAGTGGGGTTGGAAGGACCTTAAAGATTATCTTGTGCAACTCACTCACTTTTCACTCATTCAGATCTGGCCCAAGTAACCTGACACTAGAACCACCTTAACTTCATTCAAGATTCCTTCCATACCGGGGACTGTTGTATGTTCCTTAGGCCTTCCACCTGAGCCCCTAAAGATCTTTCATCCTCCGATCTGAACTCTATTTCCAGGACTATTTCCCTATCAATGGTGCTCATCCTGCTGTCCACCTGCATGTGAGGTGGCCCCATCCCCATCTCAACCCCCCAGTCTTTACATGAGTCTCACGGAGATTCAGCAAGGCTGATGGCCGGGTTCCTGGGACAAGCCAAGTGTGCTATTCTGGGTGCCTCAATGCACACAGCAAGCCTTGGTGTGACCTGAGAAGCTGGGCTTAGATGTCAGAGTAGGCAGGGGACATGTTCAGGGCAATACACGCACACACACACGCACACACACACAGACACACACCACACAAAAATATATTTAATTTGAATCCTCTTCAAGACCAAAAGGGTCTGTGGAGGAAAGATGGTCAGGGGAGCTTCTCAGGCCTTCTAGGGGTCTCTTCCCCCTTCCAGGAAGTTTCCCAGTTCTCTCCTTAGAGCATTCTTACATGTCTCACCTCTTCTGTGCTAGAAACCTGTTATCCAGACAGGGTAGGAAATGGATGAGAAGTGGCCAATCGCAAGACAGGAAGACCAATTAAGAGGTGGTTGCATTATCCAGGTAAGAGATGACAATCTGGAAACCAGTGGCGTTTGAGACAACCCAATTACTCTGTACTTGTAGCTCAGCTTGTAAAGAATCCACCTGCAATGCGGGAGACCTGGGTTTGATCCCTAGGTTGGGAAGATCTCCTGGAGAAGGGAAAGGCAGTGTTCTGGCCTGGAGAATTCCCTGGCCTGTACAGTCAGTCCACGGTGTCACAAAGTGTCGGACACGATTGAGCAACTTTCACTTTTCACGCTTTTTACTAGCTGTGGATCTAAGGTGAATTACTTCATCTTTCTAAGGAGCTTCAAACTCCTCACCAATAAAAGGGATGATAATTATCTCTTCGAAACAGCATTGTTATGTGGGTAAATATTGTTACACAAAAGCCTTTTGCAAGCTGTAGTGTATAAAAACATGGTCTTTTCTGGTTATCATTTGCACTTTGGTGCCTTGCCCATGGGTCTGTTACTGGTGGTCTTCTCTTGCCCATCAGAACCCTTCCACCAGTCCCATGTTGTGCCTAGCGCCAAATCGCTCTCTATGATAACTCAAACCATGAGGAGTGATTTGATTTGGGGCTGGGCTGCCCTTTATCTTATAGCCTGGAACCCTAGCCTAAAAATAATACACTCCTGTTTCTGTTCCCTCGCTTCTTAGGTAACAGACTCTCAAATACCGACTGACTTTCAGGTAAAGAATCCACAGAGCCAACATGCCTTGACTCTTTAGAAACAAGCTGGATGGAATTCTGTGTATTTTCATACTTAAAAAACTTATGTTGCAATCAGTGAACGGTGGGGTTAAAAGGACCTTAAAGATTATCTTGTCCAACCCACTCATTTTTCAGTTGAAGAAACTGAATAACAGAGGAGAAAGAATCTTGGCCAACATCACAGATTTAACTAGAAACAGAGCGAGGATAAATACTCCCCATTATGTCATGGAAGCTTCAGGGAACATGTTAAGCTTTACTATACTTTTTACCCTTCCTTTCATCTCAATCTCATAATGAAAGAGACTACTTGGCCCACATCATTGCAACTCCAGCATGGTTGTTGCTGTTCAATGGCTAAGTCATGTCCAGCTCTTTCAGACCCCATGAACTGCAGCTCACCAGGCTTCCCTGTCCTCACTATCTCCTGGAGTTTGCTCAAACTAATGCCCATTGAGTTGGTGATGCTATCTAACCATCTCATCCTTTGCCACCCCGTTCTCCTTTTGCCTTCAATCTTTCCCAGCATCAGGATCTTTTCCAGTGAGTCAGCTCTTTGCATCAGGTGACCAAAGTATCAGAGCTTCAGCTTCAGCATCAGTCCTTCCAATGAATATTCAGGATTGATTTCCTCTATGATTGACTGGTTGGATCTCCTTGCAGTCCAAAGGACTCTCAAGATTCTTCTCCAACACCACAATTCGAAAGCATCAATTCTTTGGTGCTTAGCCTTATTCATGGTCCAACTCTCACATCCAAACATGACTACTGGAAAAACCGTATAACTAAGCACCATCTTTGTACCAAATACTGAGGATGCTAAGACAAAGGCACAGGCCCTGCCTTCAAGCAATGTAGAATGTAATGATGAAGACAGACAAGGAAACAATCTCTTAGAAGGGCAGGCTGTTTTCTATACAGTTAAATGAAATATTCCTCCCATCTGCCATCTGCACCCTATGTTTATACTTATGGTTGCACTAACTTTCCTCATGTATAGATTATTATGAGGCTGATTTTCCCAGAAAGAAACATACCAAATCCCATAACTTAATGAAGACCAGTGACCAGCTCCTTTATAGTGGCTCATGTATCCTTCATTCACTCCCTCAAAAAATATTTGTTGAGCATCTAGTGTGAGGTTCAGTTCAGTTCAGTTCAATTCAGTCGCTCAGTCGTGTCTGACTCTTTGCAACCCCATGAATTACAGCACACCAGGCCTCCCTGTCCATCACCAACTCCCGGAGTTTACTCAAACTCATGCCCATCAAGTCGGAGGTGCCATCCAGCCATCTCATCCTCTGTCATCCCTAGTATGAGGTACCAAGCTGCAAAGATTAAATAAAAAATCTGTTCTCTCAAGCAACTAACAATCCAGTAGAGAAATAATGATCTTGGAAGCTTTTATTAGGGAAGGGAGATGCCTAGGACAAAGGAAAGTCCTTTGGAAAGCCTTGGAAAGTCCACAAAGATTTCACAGACGAGGTGGTATGTGAAACTGAGTACTTAAAGAAGTATGCTAAGCAGACAAAGGAGGATGATATTCCAGGAAAAGAAACAGCACATGCCAAGCATGAATGTGTAGAAGCATGCAAGTCCTGGGACCTGTAACAGTTGATTATTGCTGACATGTGAAATGAAAAGACAGGATGGTAGAAAATGAGTTTATGAATAGGCAGGATTGTGCCATGCTAGCAAGCTGGGCTAAATCCTGTAGACAATGGAGGGCTGCTGAGGGTTTTAGGGAGAAGATCAGATGTTGAGGTTTGCATTTCAGAAATGTTGTCAAGCAGCCATGCAGAAGGCAGGCTACAGTCAGAGAACCCAATGACGATTACTAATCCAGGCAAAACCTGAGAAGGGCAGTGGCAGGCTGCTCAGATCCAGGCCAGAACTTGATTTTCTATATGATTCACTTATTTCCTGGCACACCTGAGAGATGATACTGACCATGACCCATAACCAAGTTGCATGAGGTTATGTATTTGAGTCTCCAAAACTGTGATTCATGACGCTAATGGTGTTCCCCTTGTGTGTAAGAGGCCATACTCTCCTGGGTCAACTGAACAGTTTAAGGCATCACAGTGATCCTTGGAGAATCCAAGTTTCCTTGCTCCAGAGAGAAGCTGACACTGTTGACCTTCTAAAGGCCCTTGGGAGAGCAGGTTTTTAATAACGCTTAATCCATTTTCCCGTCATTCACATAAACTCACTTCTGAGATTGTGGTTTTGGCAAATCTAACAGGCTTTTCCAAACAAGAGCCTGGCAAAGTGATTGCTCTCTCATCCCTTCTTTCACCGCCAAAGGACACTGATTCAAACCTTCCTGCTTCTGCTCCTGTTCCTTCTCCTGAAATATCGTCCAACCACCTATCTCTCAGTAGTTTTGCACTGATGTCTTCCTTACAGTTCCAGGTTCAAATTCTAGCTCTGGCTGTATGACTTGTACAAGAAAGCCACTCTAATCACTTGCTCACTTGTCATGGGGCTAGTGGTCAAGTTTATGAAGTGTTCAACATACTGTCTACCCCCCAGTCACTGTCAGGGCTCAGTAGCTATTCTTATTAGGTGAGATTCTAGTTCAAAAATGACAATTTGTACTTCTCTCTGAGAAGAGCAAAGAGAAATACTGAAAGGTTGGGTAATACATCTTTTGATTAAAACCATGAATTACAGTTTTCTTACCCAGATTAATTAAATCTGACACCTGAGTACCCACTTGATTTCCATATCCAGCTGTGGAATCCCGCAGAAACTTATAATTAAGAGACAGTTGCTAATAAGAGACTTGGAACTTGAAATTAAGACCAAAAATAAGTAGAGAAATTTCGGAGGTCATGGTTGCTGATCCTCGGGGCCTTTTCTCAAACAGAAGCATTTGAAAGCAAATAGCCATCTTAACAGCATTTTTTTACTGTGTCATATTCTTCCCAAGAGGAAATCTTCTCCTGAAAGCAGCAGAAGTGGTTTGGTTTCATTACAATGAAAGAATTGTGCAGTGTTAGGGCAGGCTGCTGACAATGGGTGTGGAATCTGTTTTAGAAGAAGGTAAAATAATAATAACAACGAGGTATGTGGTAAGATTACACCTCTTGGTCTCTTGCAAGTGTAGACCTGCTGAAGGTCTGGTAGAGAATTTGTCTCCCGCACATAAAAGGGCTAGGTCTGCTTGGGTAAATTCTTCTAAACCTCTATCTCCTCTAACAGGACTTTAAAGATCTTGTGATATACTTCTTTTTCTGGTGACACCTCGTATTTTCAAGTCTAACCTGATTTTTAAATCATTCTGGTTGATTTGTTTTGTTTTCATTCTTTTTTGTTACAAAACAACAACATTAAAGGGGAAAAGTTTAAATCATCTTTAATTTTCCTTCACTAATTTTGGAATAATTTTTTGTCTTTGTTTACCTACTTATTTCTTAATTAGTCATCACAGTAAATCTGAAAGAGTTTTTTGTTTTTTTAAATGTGTGCTTTATTGGGAAAGAAATTGAAGATAAAGCAGATAATTAATATTTATCTAAGCAGCACAAAAGATAAATGGCCAAATCAGGGATAACTCTAAATCTAGGCTGTGCCTACCTACACTTGAGAGTGATGTTGGTCACACAACCTGGCATGTGATTGATATATTTTATATTTTATTTTATGCACTATTATTTTTATTTACTAACAGTAATAATAAAAGAATGAAACTATATCAACTGAAATTCACTAACCAATCTTAAAAAAAAAAAAAAAAAAAAGCTACTCAGAGGTTGTCAACACTGAAGGCAGTGTTGTAGGAAGTCTCTGAAGATGAGAAGAGAAATAGAGAGCTAATGTGACTAGTAAAAATGAGCTGTTTCCGTTTGAAAAAGAAAAAACAGTAGAAACTTTCGAATTAGAACAACCACCATTGCTGATCATGTTTTCAAAGCCACTTTTTGATAATTTGCCTATAAAGCCTTATTGTTCTTGTCAATAGCCCCACTTAGCAACCCTGCAAACTAAATGCAGAATTAGGTATCTGGGCAGTAAGTGCTAAGGAATCATAATTCATAAACTGAGATTATAAACAGTTTCCATATACTTTACCTGAATAGCATAAAAGGAGATGATTGGATTTCCTTGTGGGAGTCAATGTGTGTAAAAGATGACACATGACGAAGGAAGATGAAGTCAATAGCCTTTTGAGAAGTATTTTTCATGCATCTCTTTTCTAGAATATCAAATAGAAGGAAACAGACGGGTAGACTGATCAGACACACTGGAGGGACATCCAACCAAGGGACTGCTCAGAACTCTAGCTTGGCTCCTAATCAAGCTTGAAATGATCACAACCACAGCACTAATTGCATTAATTTGCTTTTCTTCAGGCAGAATGGGGAAACAGAATAGCAAACTGGCCCCCGAAGTGATGGAGGACCTGGTGAAGAGCACAGAGTTTAATGAGCATGAACTCAAGCAGTGGTACAAAGGATTTCTCAAGGACTGTCCAAGTGGGAGACTGAATCTCGAGGAATTTCAGCAGCTCTATGTGAAGGTAAGTTGTTTTTCAACCTTTTTAAAAAGTTTTTCAGGCCAGAAAACCTTCTCTTCATCAACTATAGCTTCACATGGAATTATAACTCCAAGTAGCCTATTTGTTTCAACTCTGGTGGTTTTCCACCCCAAAAGAAAAATGGTCATTTTTTTTTTTTTTAATGTAAAGGAATGTGTTTTGTGCCAGAGATAAGTCAAGCAATTTCTGAACAAGAAGAGTAATTGTTCAATCAAAACACCAAACAGAGTTCAGACTTTGACAGCATCTGGTAAAGAAGAGTAAAAATCTCAGATAATAGTGTTTGCTGATGATTATGAACAAGCAGCTAATTGCATTGTTTGGCTTGTTAAAGGTATCTACTGGTTTCTCCAGCTTCCCTGGTAGCTTAGCTGGTAAAGAATCCGCTTGCAATGCAGGAGACCCCGGTGTGATTTCTGGGTTCAGAAGATCCCCTGGAGGAGGGCATGGCAACCCACTCCAGTATGCTTGCCTGGAGGATTCCCATGGGCAGAGGAGCCTGATGGGCTAAGTCCATGGGGTCGCAAAGAGTCAGACATGACTGAGCAACTAAGCCCAGCACAGCACACCTCAGTTAAAGAGGAAATGCACGGGAGGGCTTTTGCAACAAAGGTTCCTTTATTTACAGATAAGAAAAATATATAGATCCCCATAGCTTTGAATTTAAAAGGAAGTAGGGAGTTCTGATGTATATTAAGGTCAGCATGCATGGTCTTCTATCATTTTATCAAGTTCTAAAATATGAATTCTTCCCAGCATTTTCTGTTTAGAAGTTAAAATTCCCCTGTTGTTGTTTAGTGACTAAATCAGGTCCAACTCTTTTACAACCCCATGGACTGGAGCCTGCCAGGCTCCTCTGTCCTTGGGATTTCCCAGGCAAGAATACTGGAGTGGGTTGCCATTTCTTTCTCTTGGGGATCTTCCCAACCCAGGGATCCAACCCTTGTCTCCTGCATTGGCAGGCAATTCTTTACCACTGAGCCACCACAGAAGCCATGGACAGTAGACAAAACCATTCCATGAAAGGTATTTGTACTGCAGTGGTGATGTTTCGGTTTTTCTGAGTTTATCAGTTGTATTGGTTCTAGATTTGGCATGATCTAAGACATTCCGTTTTATTTATACTTGGATAATTTGAGGCTTGTGGAAGAAACGCATTGTTTTTCTTTTAATTTTTTCTTACTAAAATACCAATATATAATAGTGCTCTTAGCATTTAAATGCAGCAAATACCAATTTGAGCAATATGAACCATCCACATGCATGTATGTGTGTTGGGATGATTATATAAAATATTAAACATTGTCATTCTCTCCTGAAGTTGAACGTCTCACATAGCCTTTGCTCCAGCAATACCATCCTGTGCATATAAAAAAGATATACGTAAGATTGCTCATAGCTGCACCGTTCACAATAGCAAAACCAGGAAACAACCCGAATGCCCATCAAAAGGAGAGTGGAAAATAAACTGTGGTATTCTCACACAGTCACCCAAACAGTTGAACTTCAGCAACACTGAAACATTAAGTGCTGAAAGTCAGTCTCAAAATACTTTAAATTAAACACAGACAAGATAAAAATATATTTTATGGAACTACAAATAAAAGCAATAAAATCACACAAAAAAGAAAGCGAGAGAGTGATGAAGACAAGATTAAAACCTATGGTTGCCTCCCATGCATGAGAGGCAAGGGGTGAGATGGAAGTTTAGCCACGTGGTTAGATACAGATTGTGTCAGAGTCTTAGCCACAGCTTTGGGGGCTGGGTTTGCAGGTGCTTATTAAATTATTAATTTTATTAATGCAATAAGCATGGACCACTAGTGAATGTCAAGAATCCATGAGTATCATGAATCCAGTGCTGACCCCCTGAGAGCGCGAGGTATCTATAAAATTCTCTCTTTGCATGTGTGTAGAAAGGACAAAAAGTGGCAAGTGTGCATGTTATAAGATCACTGTGACATTTCTAAGACGATCTGAGCCATTGGTTTTAGTGTGTAGAGATCTTCTATATGGAAGCACTGAGAAATGCATTTATCATTGACATAAGTAGGCATAAATTCCTTTTGCACAGAAAGGGGATGGTCATTTTCCTAAATTTTTACCCCACTCTTCATAGCTTTCAAAGTCACATCTTCTATCGTTTTATTACAGCAGTGAGCCTGTGCCTCCACATTGTCTTCCCTCAGCCCCAAGGAAAGTACAAATAAATGAGATTTGTCAAAGCCACTTTCCTACCAGGAAAGGTCATGCAGTCCGTCACTCTGTGTTTAAGAGAGCTCTGTGTACCTCGTTTCTCACTATTTGTTTACAGGGAGAGCAATTTTGCCTTTGAAGAAATAGTTCAAATGCAGGAGATGAAGTATTTTATTTACATGCTGGAGGGACTCCACACTGAAAATAAAATCCACCTCAAGATAAGGGAGGAGCGTGTTAAACATTAAACATCCCTCGGCATTTTATAGTACCACTGATGTATATGGACCAACATCAGCCCCCGTTTCTACCTCCCCCAGTCCACCCCAGAGTAGACTTTTTTCCAAGAAGGTGGAGTTTTATCCTGGTAGATGGAGTTTAGATTCTTGGCAGATTCTTAACAACCGTATTTAAACTCAGTCACTGCTCTGGTTATCAAATAGTCAGAAGGTAGGCAAAGTCTTCCTCTCCTTTGAGAGTTGTCCAAGGACAAAATACAAAAAAGAATCACAGAGGAAATATGCCACTTCTTTCTACAGGGAAAAAGAAGAAAAGAAAGAAAGACGGGTCTGATAGGTTAGAAGGGAGAATAACAGAGAAAGATGTGGTTTATGTAATGAAGGCCCAGGAGAAGGGCTGGGGAGAAAACTCTTCCCTTAATGCTGCTTGAAAGTACAAATGTTCACCAAGGCAGTCTTTATCTTGGTCAATAGGCATTTTTCAATAGTTGCTTCTGTCTCCAGCTGAATCCTGGAATCTAGCTGAGTGACCAAAGCCGCCGGTGGCCTCTGCCCCCTATCTGTGAGGTCAGCCTGGCACATTTACTGTTACTGACCTGACCCTTTTAGGCTTCAGGAGAGTCACCTCACTGTTGTAGAGTCAGCTGTGATGAGAACATGGGGAGGAGCAGGGTAACCAGAGAGGCCCCCCCACCCGCCCCCTGCAAGGCCAGGAACCACAAACCCTGAACTTCAAAAGACTTTGTATGCAAAATATAAAGAAATTCCATCCAGTCTCTCTTTAGGACTGTCCAAAACTGAAGTTCAGAAAAAGTAGATCATTTTCCCAGTGTCACAAGAAGAGTGGCTGTCAGGACAGACATTAAAGATGGGTACCCTGACTCGCCCAGCTGCACATGGCCCTGCCTGTCCCCTGGATTCTCTTGGCAGCCTCTCATCACCCTCCCTCCGAGTCCCTCCACCATACAAGCTGCTGGAATGGGATTTGAAAAACACAGGGCTGGGCATGGTCCATCCTGGTCTGTGGCTCATGTTAACTGAACCAGGCTCGTTTGCCTGACACACGGCAAGCCAAACACTGAGATGCTGAGGTTTGTGGCAGGGAAAGAGCTGACTCAAGACAGCCAACCAAGAAGCTGATTCACAAAACAGCCAAGCAAGGAGACAGAAGAAGGAATCTCAGATCCACTTCCTTGAAGGCAAAGGGTGTGAGACATTTTTATATAAAGAAGCGAAGCTGTCTGAGGCCTGGGGCAAGGTGATGGGAGGTAGAGAAAAGGTGAGTTATCAGCATTCGTGCAGGTGTCTGGGTTACATTCTTCTTCATGGGATGCATGTTCAAAAATGAAGGTGCTTTAGCAAGATCTGAGGGTGGAGAGTTTGGCCTTCCGACATCAAAAAGTCACTCATCAGACAACTGTGCAGGCCCAGTTTTAGGGTCAGTGGTCCCTACCTGCTTTCCTCAGCCTGACTAGACAGGAGCTGATGCCAGGTTTCTGGAAAACAGCTTAAGTGCCCATTGTTGGGCCCATACATCAGAGGAGTTATCTATAGGAGTGGTTAAATACTGTTGTGATATAGTACCTCGCTATGTGAAACTTGGAGGGTATGCAATTAAAGAAAAAAAAAAAACACTAAAGCAAGCTTAATCAGTAAAGGCAGGTTACAAGCAGGGTTGTTGTTGTTGTTGTTGTTTAACAATCTGTTCCCTTATCTGCTGTTCTGTAGAAGTCAAGGATTTCTGTTTCCCCTATGGGGCACCGTTTTGCAGGTTTCATTCATCAGTCCTGTAGAGCAGGAGACCCCAATCTCTAGGATTTAATGCCTGATGATCTGCGGTGGAGCTGATGTAACAATAATAGAAAGTATTGATAATAGAAATAAAGTGTGCAATAAATGTAATGCACTTCATTAGTCCTGAAATAATCCCCACCCCACCTCCTCCCCAGTCCGTAAAATTGTCTTCCACAAAAACTGTCACTGGTGCCAAAAAAGTTGGGGACCACTATTATAGGGAACAGTCAGCTCACTTCCATTCACATAAGACCTGGTGGCTAGCACAGGGCCTGCCACAGAGCAAGCATCAGTGTTTGGTGAGTGACCTGTAAATAATAAATGCTGGCTGTGTATCTCCTTTTCGGGAAGCCTTGTGGTGGAGGCATAGAGAAGTGGCTAAAGGATAGTCCTGCCTGCTCTGCAGGAACTCAGAAGCTAATTGTAGAGACACAGTTAACCACAAGCCAAGGCAGAATGACACTGATGCATGTTGCTGGGGCATGAGCGGAAGGGAGATGTAATTTCATGATGGCATATTAAAGTAAGAAGTTAATTAATGCAGTGCAAATAGCTTTATCTGTGCCATTTTTCTTGATTCCACTTGTTCAGTCACTAAGTCATCTCTTTGCGACCCCATGACTATACAGCACGCCAGGCTCCTCTATCCTCCAACACCTCCCAGAGTTTGCTCAAAATTCATGTCCGTTGAGTTGGTGATGCTGTCTAACCATCTCATCCTCTGTCGTCCCCTTCTCCTCTTGCCCTCAATCTTTCCCAGCATCAAGGTCTTTTCCAGTGTGTCAGCTCTTCCCTTCAATGGCCAAAGTATTGGAGCTTCAGCTTCAGCACTAGTCATATCAGCAATGAATATTCATGATTGATTTCCTTTAGGATTGACTGGTTTGACCTCCTTACAGTTCAGGGGACTCTCAAGAGTCTTCTCCAGCGCAATTCAAAAGCATCAATTCTTTGGCTCTCACAGGCGTTAATACACAGTATTTGACATACGTGCACTGCCACGTGTAAACCAGATAGTGGAAACCTGCTATATAGCACAAGGAGCTCAGCTCAGTGCTCTGTGACGACATAGATGGATGGGAGAGGGCGTGGGCTGAGAGGGAGGCCCAAGAGGGAAGAGATATGTGCAGACATACAACTGATGCATTTCATTATTCAGCAGAAACTAACACAACATTATAAAGCAACCATACTCCAATTTTTTTTTTTTAAAAAGAGAGTAAGTTTAAAAAAATCATGGGATTTAGAATCTGACGGACTTGAGATTCAATCCTAGCTGTGCTACATTTGCCAGATCTCTGCCTCTCTGAATCTGTTTCCTTATCTACATGATGAAAATAATAAGCCCTGTCCTGTCACCTCAGTGGTGAAGTCCCAAAGGAAAGAAAGGAAGTGAAAATGACTTGCAACCTATAACAAGATGTTTTTGCCGTCATGATAGATGATCCACTCATTTATTCTCAGGGAACCAAGATGGAAAATAGGTTTTATGTCCAGTGCCAAAGGCAGTGGCAGCATAGAACAGTCTACAAAGGAGGCAGTGAGGCTCTGTGGTGGTTCCATAGGAAAATGAGCCTGAATCAAATAGCGTTGTCTTCCATGTTTCCAGAGTAGCAGGACCCACCATGAGGCCACATCCCCAGCCCTGAGATTCTTAGCCACTGAGTTCTGTGTTTTCTCCAGCACGGTGGCCTCTCCCAGCTCCCTGCTACCAGGCAGAATAAGGCGTGGTGTTACAGGTCTTCTATATTCAGTTCTGCCAACCACTCGATGTCCTGACCCCCACACCTCCACCGGCTCCTACCTGCTCAGTCTCTACTGCATATCATTTTGCAGATGGAGAAAGAGATGCATTCTCAGAGGTAACTAAATAGCCAAAGGTTGTTCCTCTGGTTCTGTTCTGTACTCAGTTGCTCGGTCATGTCCAACTCTTTGTGATCTCATAGACTGTAGCGGTCCAGGCTTCTCTGTCCATGGAATTTTCCAGGCAAGAATACTGGAATGAAGTGCTATTCCTTCTCCAGTTGATCTTCCTGATCTGGGGATTGAATCTGCATCTCTTGCTTGTCCTGCATTAGCAGTCAGATTCTTTACCACTAGTACCACCTGAGGTCTAGCCCAATTCTCCTGAGCCACTGCTTTTCCACCAAGCAAAAACCATTGCACCAAATTTTCTCCTCAAGAGTGTTAAGTGTTAGGCACTGAGGCAGGTGGGAGGGCCCTAGAGTGCCTTTGAACCATCTCTAATCCAACAGTCTGAATTTTAGTAAAACTTATTTACATATAACAGAAAAGTTCTTGCCTAGTGATTCCATGTGTCCATCCAAGTGGTCATTTCCTGAAAAGCTCCTGTAACTTGGTTTTTAGAAAATACCCTTGCAGCTTATCCTTCAAAGAGTGGGTTTATCTATTCATTTAGTCATTCAAGGCCCATTTCCTTTATGCTTTCTGTAACATGTTCTCTGTCTTGGGTCTTGCCTTTGGTAATCTCAGGACCTGGTAGAGCTGGAATATCTTTTTTTTTTTTTTTTTTTTGTATAATGCTTTTCACGTCACAAAACTCTGTTTATTTTACAATAAAGTATAATTGGAATTCCATTCAATGAGCAATTGTCAGGGCCTAAAACTTAATACAAATCTTGACCCCAAAATTCTGATGATATAACTACCCAGAGAAAAGGATTAAAACAAATTTTTTTTTTTAAATGCTATGCTATCATAGAATCAGGAGCATCTAAACATTTGATGATAAAGACATTTTAATAGAACAAGAGAAATTTTCCAGATAATAACACATTATCACCTAATTCGCTAAAGGGCTCCCTGGGTAGCTCAAATGATAAAGAATCTGCCTGCAATGCAGGAGACCTGGGTTTGATCCCTGGGTTGGGAAGATCCTGGAGAAGGGCTTGGCAACCCACTCCAGTACTCTTGCCTAGAGAATTCCATGGACAGAGAAGCCTGGTGGGCCAGAGTCTGTGGAGTCACAAAGAGTCGGACACAATTGATTGATTAACATTACACATTACACCTAGTTTGCTTTATGGCTTTAGCAGTTTACTCTCAAATTGTGCTCTTATGTTTAAAAACCTACTATTAGATGGAAATATGACCTCAAAGATAGTCCTAACAGGGAAAACCCATATTTTGAGAGACACTGGCCTAGAGCCTAACCTGAGAGTATCCTGGGATAGACTCCTGAAATTCTATACACACTGTAATGTAAAATTTTGTATCTACACTCTCGGGATAACTTCCTCAGATTTGTTTTGTTTTATTTAGTTAGTTTTGGCTGTGCTGGCTCTCCCGTTGATTTGCAGGCTTTAGTTACAGCCAGCAGGGGCTACTCCCTAGTTGCAGTCCGTGGGCTTTTCATGTCAATGGCTTCTGTCGCAGTGGTTCCTGGACTCTAGGTTCGCAGGCTCAGTAGTTGTGGTGGCACACAGGCTTGGTTGCTCTGTGACATCTGGAACCCTCTCAGAGCAGGGATCGAACCCATGTCCCCTACATTGGTGGGTGAATTCTTAATCACTGGACCGCCAGAAAAGTCCCTTCCTCAGACTTATAAAGGGTTCTTTGCGAGCTCTCAAAATGTTGTCATCATTCAGTCGCTCAGTCATGCCTGACTCTTTGCAACCCCGTGGACTGCAGCATGCTAGGCTTCCCTGTCCATCACCAACTTCTGGAGCTTGCTCAAACTCACGTCCATTGAGTCAGTGATGCCATCCAACCATCTCATCCTTCATCATCCCCTTCTCCTCCTGCCTTCAGTCTTTCCCAGCATTAGGGTCTTTTCCATCAGGGTCTGAAAATGTTAAGGATGACCAAAGATACTTGTATCATTGACAGGCTGAACATTCTAATTTCCGTAACAGCAGAGTTATGGGATCTCAATGGATATGAGACAAATGGGGAAGATCTCCCTTCTATACTAGACTTTCAAATAAACTTTGCAGACAATAAAAGAACAAAAGTTTCTAGACTGTACTCTGTGAAATTGTTTTCAGGTTGTTGGGGATGCTTTCCTGATTCATTCAGGGCCCACTATTTAAGCTATATTTTGTCCAGAGCCCCATGAAAATGGGAAGGCCCCCTGGGGATGAAGTGTATCTGCTTGCTATTCATTCTCCTAAGCACCTATGTGCCAGATGCTGTGGAGGCTCTGAGTCTACAGAACACATCACAGATCCTTGACCTCAAGTGGTTATGATCTGGTCCTATCAAGAAGTCTATAGGTCGAGTGTATGAGACGTGTGTGTGTGTATGTGTTTTCAGTTGCTCAGTCATGTCTGACTCTTTGCAACTCCATGGACTGTAGCCTGCCGGGCTCTTCTGTCCATGGGATTTCCCAAGCAACAATACTAGAATGGTTGCCATTTCCTTCTCCAGGGAATCCTCCTAACCCAGGGGTCAAACCCTCATCTCTTGAGTTTCCTGCATTGACAGGCGGAATCTTTGCCATTAGTACCACCCGGGAAACCGCTATAAATGGGTAGGTGAATATATACATACATATGTGTGTGTGTATGTGTGATATATATGTGTTTTTTATATACACACAAACACATACACATATGGTACAGGGGCTATTGTTATCAAGGCCATGAAAGACAAGGAAGGACATGAAGGCCCAGGGAGAGCTGGTGGAGATATTGAAGCTGAGCCTCAAAAGAAGAGTGATTTGGACTTGAGGAGCTGCCAGTCTGTCTGGAAACTCCAAAATCCCAGTGACCAGAATCACAAAAGCTAAAATTTAAAAAAAAAAAAAAAAAACTATTGTATTTGAGAGCTCCTTTGCACAATGCTAGCAGGAGGCCCATCTGATTGAGCAAATTAGGTTGAAACAAAAGTACAATGAAACAACACACAACAAGCTCACTCACCAAAGCCTCTCGGCAGAAACTTGCTGAGATAATCTGGAAAACCAGCTGTTGAGGACAAAGCTCACACCCACCAGGACTCCACCATAGGCCTCCTCTCTGGTGTCTTCCCCTCTTCTCCCTTCCTCCCTTTCTTCCCTTCCTTTGTGATCGCTCTAAAGTGCATCAATCTGCCTGGGAGCTCACTTGATTCCCCATGACCGAGGAGCCAGACTTTGGACATAGTGTTTCCTCACTTGAAGCCATAGGAGTTGGACAGTCAGGAGGCCTGACCAGGGCTGCAGGGGGCCAGCAGAGTCAGACACGGGGGCCACCTCGCCAGCAGCATTCTCCCCTCCTCGCTGTGCTTCCCGTGTCCTCTGGGTCACATTCGGGAGCAAGCACCTGGAGCTGCTCTGTCTACTTGGCTGTGAGCCATATGTGCCACACCCAGCCATCCTTCTAAGACCAGCTCAGAAATCTTGTTGTAGCCACATGTTCCCGTAAACAAACTCACTCAGAAGGACAATGCAGTTAGCGGAGTGCAGTTTATTACACCGGCAGGCCCAAGGCAGAGTCTCTTCTTAGCCAAGGACCCAGACCAGTTTTTGTGAAAACCTTATATACTCTAAGCATATGTGTGCAAACCCACCTCCCTAAAATTCCGTGAAACTAGTCTGAACAAAGGAAAAAGAAAGATACAATCAAAGTTAACCCCTGATTCTTATGTCTTAAGCCTAGGTACTTAACAGTGGACAATTATCAATAGGCTTGTGGTCATACCCCAATAAGCATGATAGAATGCATGATTCTATTCGGTTACACAGATAATTAGGGTATTCTTTTAGGCAAGGGAGAGCCCTGGGGCTCTTCCTCCCGGGGGCCTGGTTTTCCAGTTGGTATGTCAAAGTCCACAGTCTGGCCCAAGATGGAGTCCTGCTTTCAAGATAGAGCCCGTTCTGTTTCCTCCTTCAGTCTCACCCTGGAAGAGCCTCTTTTGATCTCCTTACCCTCAAAGCCAGAAGAATCTCTTTCTCCTCTGAGTTCTTTGACTTTGATTCATCTGCATCCAGCTCAAGACATTATGGTTTTGCAACAAAATTCTGTAAGCTTTTTTCACCTTCTCTCTAAATAGAAGCCTTCATTCTCCACTGCTGTCAGTGTTTTGCCAGAATACACTTAAATGTGATGTGATTTAATGAGAAGGCTAGAAGTGTACCTGGCTCTTCCATTAGCTGGTCTTGTGAACTTGGGAATGTCTTATGCTTAAATGTTGTTAACTAAGTCAACAAACCACTCTGACCTTCAGACTCCTCAACTTTCAGATGGGGAGAATTACTCTGAGACCTGCTTATATCATGTGAGAGCCAACTAAAGTGCTTTGTAAACAGTGACTATCCTTGCCCAGATAAGACTGATCAGGACTTGACCTTAGGCACCTGGGCATGGGAAGGCTTCCAGATGCCCAATAGCCAGTCTTTTGGGCTGTGGCATCAAGAGCTGGCTCCCCTATCAGATATTTACCAAAATAAAATGTAACATTGCTTCTCAACACCTGATTCAAATCCATTTTGAAAATAACATTCTTGGCTCAAGAAAAGATTTTTGGGTAATCGGTTTTTGGGGATTCTGCTTGTTCATAAGAAGTAATTAGGAGCAGGCCTTGTTAAAAATTTGTTGGACAGAGTGATATACAGAAGCATTTTAATTCCTTTGGGAAATAGACATTACATAAGACACAAAATGTTATCCAGATTGGGCTGGTGAGAACATGGTAATTTTTAGTGAGAACCTGGAAATCCATTTCCACTTGGAATGTTTGCCAACATGATCCAGGCTGCTCTTCAGCTTGAATTAATGTGGAAAACAAGAGCTGGGGTCTGAAATCTCAAGGAAGAGATGACAATAAAGTTACAGTTCTGGGAAAACAAGGTCCCATATAAGACTGCAAAGATACTTTATCATGGTGAGACTGTCTCAGGGAATAGTTTGCTATTTCCTGCATGTCTTGCATTAGAGGGAGCATTTATCCCAGAAGAGTGGAAGTGATAACCTTCTTCTGTCTCAAAGTGTGTGAAATTATGTTGAATGGCTTCCACACCTTGGGACTGTGCTTTCCCCTGATAGGATAGGTGTCATTTAGAGAGATAGCAATGTTCATTGCAGTCATGCCATCCAAAGAAATGCTCTTAGAGAATACCTCAAATTCTGCAGCCTCAGGATAAGGTTGGAAAGAGTCCACCCTTCCCCCATTTTACAAAAGAGGAAACAGATGCCCTGGGGTGTAGGGGGATGGCTGTCCAAGGAGCTGTTTACTAATCGTTCCAATTAACATCTAAAAGGACTTGCCTCAACTCCAGCCTCTGTATGAGGGTTTAAAGCCAGAAGAACCTACTCTCCTGTTAGCTATTCTCTTCAGTTAATCCAGTTCAGTTGCTCAGTCATTTGCGACCCCACGGACTGCAGCACGCCATGCCTCCCTGTTTATCACCAACTCCCAGAGTTTACCCAAACTCATGTCCACAGAGTCGGTGATGCCATCCAGCCATCTCATCCTCTGTCATCCCCTTCTCCTGCCTTCAATCTTGCCAGTATCAGGGTCTTTCCAAATAAGTCAGTTCTTCACATCAGATGGCCAAAGTATTGAAGTTTCAGCCTCAGCATCAGTCCTTCCAATGAATATTCAGGACTGATTTCCTTTAGGATGGACTGCTTGGATCTCCTTGCAGTCCAAGGGACTCTCAAGAGTCTTCTCCAGCACCACAGTTCAAAAGCATCAATTCTTCGGCACTCGGTTTTCTTTATGGTCCAGTTCTCACATCCATACATGACTACTGGAAAAACCATAGCTTTGGCTAGACGGACCTTTGTTGGCAAAGTAATGTCTCTGCTTTTTGATATGCTGTCCAGGTTTGTCATAATTTTCCTTCCAAGGAGCAAGCCTCTTTTAATTTCATGGCCGCAATCACCATCTGCAGTGATTTGGAAGCCCCCAAAAATAAAGTCAGCCACTGTTTCCACTGTTTCCCCATCTATTTGCCATGAAGTGATGGAACAGGATGCCATGATATTTGTTTTCTGAATGTTGAATTTTAAGCCAACTTTTTCACTCTCCTCTTTCACTTTCATCAAGAGGCTGTTTAGTTCTTCACTCTCTGCCATAAGGGTGGTGTCATCTGCATATCTGAGGTTATTATTTCTCCTGGCAATCTTCCAGCTTGTGCTTCCTCCAGCCCAGCATTTCTCATGATGTATTCAGCATATAAGTTAAATAAGCAGGGTGACAATATACAGCCTTGACATACTCCTTTTCCTGTTTGGAACCAGTCTGTTGTTCTATATCCAGTTCTAACTGTTGCTTCCTGACCTGCATACAGGTTTCTCAAGAGGCAGGTCAGGTGGTCTGGTATTCCCATCTCCTTCAGAATTTTCCACAGTTTATTGTGATCCACACAGTCGAAGGCTTTGTCATAGTCAATAAAGCAGATGTTTTTCTGGAACTCTCTCACTTTTTCGATGATCCAATGGATGTTGGCAATTTCATCTCTGGTTCCTCAGTTAATTATAAAAGGACAATACATTTCTAATTGGAAACAGAGCCAAAGAGGAAGAAACAGCCCCTTTCTTTTACAGGGTTGGACTTGAATATAAAAAATCATACCTGAAAAAAAAAATCATATCTGGATCTCTCGGTGTAAAGCCATTTTACATCATGGATTTTTCTGACCCTTTGGAAGGGTAAGAGGGGCTGAGATCTGATATCATTGACCCATCTTTGTGGAAATCATTTCCTCTCCTCCTGTGGCCTGTTCAGCACCCGCTAGAAGAAAGCTGTCTGGCTTATTGATTATGTACCTCTGTGTCTCCACTTGAAATGGTTCTTGGACCCTCATCTGTCCTTCCGAGGTTGTGATGGAAATTGGGGTCCCCTCCCTGTGACAGCGCTTGTGTTGCTGGGTATCATAAGCAGTTGAGCTCTAAGATAGCTTCTCCCCTTGCGTCTGCAATCAGTGTGTTCCTGTCATCACTGTGGAGAGAATGCAGGAAAGGTAGGGGGGAGGTTCAGCCATGAAACAGGGCTCTCCATCTATGAAATGCCCACAGGCATCCTTCACTATCTTAGGGGAATCCTTTTGCAGATAATCACCCATAGCAGTTTCTACCAATCACCCACTTTGCCAAGCACTGGGTTATATGTATAACAAGTCTGTAACCAAGAGCCCTGGAGGTTGCAGTTTGAGCCAGACTCCCTCACTCCTTTAAAGAGCTTCCAGCCTAGTAGAACAATCCATGTAGAGAGGGCAAAGATTATAGAGAAAGTGGTATCTGTGCAAAACCTGTGTAGATGTTCTAGTATAGTGAATTTCTAGATAATTCTTTTCACTTGCCTGGCGATACAGTGGTTAAGACTCCGTGCTTCCAATGCAGGGGACATGGGTTCAGTCCCTGGTTGGGGATAATTCTTTTCACTTGCCTGGCAATACAGTGGTTAAGACTCCGTGCTTCCAATGCAGGGGACATGGGTTCAATCCCTGGATGGGGAACTAAGATCGCACCTGCCACATGGTGTGGGCAAAAAAAAAAAAAACAAAAAAAAACCTTCACTAAAGATTTCATGGTACCTTGAAATATAGGTCAGATTGGCAGCTGCAAGGATGACAACATTAGCAGCGGTATAAGGCAGGGGTGCAGGGGAGCAGGGGGTGGGGTGGCGAACAACAGCAAGCCACTGTGTTGGCTGAAACGTTGGCTCACCAAAGAGATATCAGGGAAAAGTGAGGTTGGAGATATGAGTGGGGTTCAATCACAGAGAGCTCAGACTGCCAGAAAAATCTCTGACATCCTGAATGCCGTGGGCAAGGTAAAGAGACGGCTTCCTGCCGGAATGTGTTTGAGGACCATGGAAATACTGGTGACCTGGTGTTGTCTTCCTCTTAAAACAGCATAATGACAGGATCGGGAAGGAAGAATTATTTTTCATTTCCTTTGTAAATGGCCCCAGTGACTCTGTGGGTGAGGCTCCAGGAGCTTGCGGCGTGTCCTCCAGCACAACTTTGACTTACGTCAAACTTTGACTTACGTCAACGTTAACCTTAATGGAGTTATTCATCACGTACGTACCAGCTGTCCCTTGTCTGTGCGCACTAAACCCTGAGGGGAGCTGGAGGTAGGACTCCCATGGAAGCACTGGACCATCTGCGGAAGATGATGCCTTCCAAACAGACGAGTGCGGGGAAAATTTAAGAGCTCTGAGGTTATGTGTCAGTCGGAGCTTTGTGAACTCAGGTGAGGAGAAGGGAAAGAAAGGACCAGGGAGGGACTGGTAAGGCTTCCTGGGCAGAGGGTACAGGGCCAGTGTAGGAGCTGGGGGCTGGGTCCCAAGCAAGAGACAAAGTGGAGAAAAAGCATATTGCCTCCTCAGCACAGGTGGTAAGCAGTAGGTGGATAAAGCCCTGCTCTTGGAATGGCTGGCGCCTTCTGGAATGCTCAGGGGCATTTGGAATGTTCCTTCCCATTGTCTATTCGCCCAGGCAGCCTCACTGTCTCCCCCCTTTTGCAGTAAAGGCTGACCCCACCCCACAAGACTAGTCCTATCCTGTCAATCTGGCCCAGTTCCCAGCCAGAGCTGCCTGCTCCAAGCCTTCTGCTTGCTGAGAAAGAAAGTGAATTCATCAAAACTTTCAGGGTGAAGACAGTGACTCTGGGTGTTCCAGAAAGACCCTCTGGGTCTAGCTGTTACAGGCAGCATCCATGCCTTCAGATCCCACACTTCTGTCTTCTGTAGATGAAACTCCTCCTCTCTGAAGACAAGAAGCAAACTCAGTGTGTTCTGATTTGAAATGAAAGAGAAATAGTAGGACTTCCCTGGCTATCCAGTGGTTTAGACTTCACCTGCCAATGCAGGCGGTGAGGGTTCAATTTCCAGTTGGGGAGCTAAGATCCCATGTGCCTCACGACTGAAAAACCAAAAGATAAAACAGAAGCAATACTGTAACAAATTCAATCCGTTCAGTTCAGTTCAGTCGCTCAGTTGTGTCCAGCTCTTTGCAACCCCATGGACTGCAGCACATCAGGCTTCCCTGTCCATCACCAAATCCCGAAGTTGCTCAAACTCCTGACTATTCAGGACTGATTTCCTTTAGGATGGACTGGATTGATTTCCTTGCAGTCCAAGGGACTCTCAAGAAGACTCTCCAACACCACAGTTCAAAAACATCAATACTTCGGCGCTCAGCTTACTTTATGGTCCAGTTCTCACATCCATACTTGACTACTGGAAAAACCATAGCTTGGACTAGACAGACCTTTGTTGACAAAGTAATATCTCTGCTTTTTGATATGCTGTCCAGGTTTGTCATAGCTTTTCTTCCAAGGAGCAAGTGTCTTTTCATTTCATGGCTGCAGTCACCATCTGCAGTGATTTTGGAGCCAAAAAAATAAAGTCTGTCACTGTTTCCACTGTTTCCCCATTTATGTGCCATGAAGTGATGGGACCAGATGCCATGATCTTAGTTTTTTTAATGTTGAGTTTCAAGCCAGCTTTTTCACTCTCCCTTTCACTTTCATCAAGAGGCTCTTCAGTTCCTCTTCTCTTTCTTAGAGTGGCCAGAGCCTTCTGAAATGCTCAGGGGCATTGGGAATGTTCCTTCCCATTGTCTATTAACCTGGGCAGCCTTTCTGCCTCCTCCCTTTAGCAGCTGTACCTTGTCAAAGTCAAAGGCGTGCCATAAGGGTGGTGTCATCTGCGTATCTGAGGTTACTGATATTTCTCCTGGCAATCTTGATTCCAGCTTGTGCTTCATCCAGGCCAGCATTTTGCATGATGTACCCTGCATATAAGTTAAATAAACTGGGTGACAATATACAATAAAAGACTTAAGAAATGGTCCTCATAAAAAAAAAAAAAATCCTAAGAAAGACAAATTGAATTTTTTTACTAGCCTAGTGCAGGATGGCTTCAGGGAAAAGTATAAGACATATGCAGTCATGTTTCGTATATGTATATTTTGCTAAAGGGCACAATGATGGGAGCTAAAGTAATGGATATTATTAAGATTATTTGGGGTTTGGATCCCTCTATCAGAGACACAGAGAGCAGCTCAGAATATGTGTTAAATAAGGAAGAGCTGAAAAGGCAGCCTCTTTTGTGTATAAAGAACAACGCTGGAGCTGACACCACAGTTTGAACCCAGGTTCTGCCCCTAAGATCTGCGAGTTCTTGAACATGGTCCTTCACTTCTCTTATCTTCGCTTTTGCCACTGTTAAGTGCTTCTCCCTCTCTCTCTTACAAGTGCTTCCGCTAAAGGTGCTCAATTAATGCCCTGGTCACTTTGACCCTGAGGACTGATGACAGGGGTGCAGGGGTGAGGAGGCTGGCCTCATAGTGCAGGAGAGATCCTTCTGTCTCTGTCAGCCTCTCAGCAGCCTCATGTCACCCTTTGCCCCAGAGCCTTGTCCGCCTCTTTGCAGGGGAGAGCTGTCTTGCCTTGCATCCTGTGAGCCAGGCTTCCCCGGGACCAGCCATCCCACCCCTGTGGGGAAACAGGGGAAGAGAAGAGATTGTTCCAGTCACAGAAGCCAGCCTGAATTCTCCCAGTGGTCGGGGAGGGAATCCAGCAGACAGAAAATTCTCCCCCTCCCTGTGCATCTCTGCTGCAGACAGTAACAGCCTCGGAGGTGTTACCCTGACTCCTGAGAAGAGCTTTGGGAGGAAGTGACCTCCCCTGAACAGGGAGCCCAGGTGGCGCACTTGGGGCAGAGGTACAGCCCCCTCGGAGGGCTGAACGGGAGGAGTAGGATCCCATTTGAGGCAAAGCATCCTCACACTAGGGATGGAGGTCGGTGCCCGGGAAGGTTCCTGTTATCCTCGTGCAATCTGTAAAGATGCTGTCTGCTCCAGGGCACTGTCACACCCTGGAGGCGAGTAGAGAGGGGGCAGATTGTCATTATAACAAAAACTACAGTAGAAACTGCACGCTTTAGGTTCTTTCTGTTATGTTGTTCTTCAGGCACTCAGTCATGTCCAACTCTTTGCAGTCCCATGAACTGCAGCACACCAGGCTTCCCTGTCCTTCACCATCTCCCGGAGTTTGCTCAGACTTGTCTCCACTGAGTCAGTGATGCCATCCAACCATCTCACCCTCTGCCACCCTCTGCTACCCTCTTCTCTTGCCCTCAGTCTTTCCCAGCATCAGAGTCTTTTCTATCAAATCAGCTCTTCACATCAGGTGGCCCAAGTATTGGAGCTTTAGCTTCAGCATCCATACTTCCAATGTATATTCAGGGTTGATTTCCTTTCGGATTGACTGATTTGACCTCCAATCCCAAAGAAAGGCGATACCAAAGAATGTTCAAACTACCGGACAATTGCACTCACTTCACATGCTAGCAAGGTCATGCTCAAAATCCTTCAAGCTAGGCTTCAGCAGTACATGACTCGAGAACTTCCAGATGTACAAGCTGGATTTAGAAAAGGCAAAGGAACCAGAGATCAAATTGCCAACATCCGTTGGATCATAGAAAAAGCAAGAGAATTCCAAAAAACATCTACTTTGGCTTCATTGACTACTCTAAAGCCTTTGACTGTGTGGATCACAGCAAACTGTGGAAAATTCTTCAAGAGATGGGAATACCAGACCACCTTACCGGTCTCCTGAAAAACCTGCATGCAGGTCAAGAAGCAACAGTTAGAATCAGACATGGACTGTTTCAAAACTGGGAAGGGAGTATCTCAAGGTCATTTCTAGGACAAATCAAACTGTTACTAGGTGTGGAGATGAATGATGGATAGGTGAGAACAGGCAACATTAACTGAATGCTTATCAAGAGCCAGGTACTGTTCCAAACATAGCATTTTGTGTATGTTAACTCATTTGGTCCTCACAAGGGTATATGAAGTAGACATTGGTATCCCCCACTTTACAGATGAGGAAGCTGAGGCAGAAGTTGATTGATAACTTTCCCAGGGTCACGTGACATTCACACCCCATTGCTGGTTCTCTTTACTGGGTGGGTGGATCCCTAATAGACATCTCAGAGGGCCTGATCCCTACTAAAAAGGGTAGTTTGTATAGCTTACCTTCCCACAGTCTTTAATTTAAAACATCCAAATAAACAACTGATGTGGTTCCCAAGTGCAGACTGGTGGAAGGAGTGAGGGGCCTGGAGTCCAGGAGTCTGTTGGACTGAGTCAAGTTCTTCACTCTCCGAGTCTATGTTTTTTCACCAGACAAGGAAAAGGCCAGGGTCCCTGTGAAGGCCAACAAGGCAGAGGTCTGACGGTGCCTGTGTTTCCAGTGCAAGAGCTCCTCGCCAGCAGTGTTAGGGTTGGCTCAGTGGAAAACCAAGGAGAGCTGACTGTGTGTATGAGAGTGGAGAAGCCTACTCACTAGGAGGAATTGCAGCTTCCTTCTCAGCAGGCTTAATGACTGCAGATTATGGGGCCAGGCCCCCTACTGCCTGACACTGACCAGAGGAGACACAGAGGGGTGGCTTGATTAAATGAGGTGGTAGACATCGTGGGTTGTATATCCGGTGGCCATGGTCCTCGCCTCACCATTTCTTCTCTGCCCATGGCCTACCTCCCATGGCAGAGGCTAAAAACCCAGGTCCATCTTGCATTTGAAATGTGTGCATGTCACCCAGTCCTGGTCTAAGAAAAGCTGTGCTGGAAGCTGGGGCTGGTACTGGAAAAGGATTTCTTCACTTTAGAAGGACCAGTGTAGTGATATTTGTATAGTGCCTGCATATAATTTCTGGAATTGCCACGGCTAACCCTCAGAGGTGAAGGAAGATGCTGATTCCAAGCTGAACATGGCAGAATGGAAGGACAGAAGGAGCCTGGGCCCTTGCTGATATCCCTGAGCTGCTGACTTGATCCTAAAACAGTGACTGGACTGTGCCTCGTATGGGATAATTAACCCTCTCTGCTGTGGGCCATCTTTGGTTGGTCTGTTCCTTGCAGAAGAAAGTATCATACGATATTGAAACCGAGAGCCAGGAGCCGTTGGCTCTGGTCAGGACTCCGCTGCTAAGAAGTTGTGTGACTCTGGCCAGTTACCAATGTCTCCGAGGCATAGTCTCGATTTACTTATTTCATTATTTACTTTTATAGTATACTTTTTTCTTTTCTTTTTTTTTTACTTTTTCAGACGCACCTTGCAGCACACGAGATTTTAGTTCCTTGACCAGGGATCAAACTTATGCCCCCTACAATGGAAACATTTAGTCTTAACCACTGGACTGCCAGGAAAGTCCCTTAATTTATTGAAGAGGCTACCTCTTTCTCAGAACACTTGTGAAACTGCATGAAACTTTTTTAGCCCCACCTCCTACTTTGTTCTGAAGATATGTTGGGTTGGCCAGAAAGTTCCTTTGGGTTTTAATGAACTTTTTGGTCTATCCAATAGAAATGAATAAAATAGGGCATGGATAAAAATGAATGAATAAATGAAATGAAATAGAATGAATGGGTAAAATGAATTTTAAAAGGCAAATATGGGGGCAAACTCCATGTTCCATGGACAGAAGAAAGGAGCTCAACATGATTGAGCACAGGAGATGGAGGGACCAGAGGTGGAAGATGGGAGGTAGAGGAGGTAAGCACAGCCTCAGTTTCCACCTCTGTAAAATGATGGAGAGAACCATATGACCTCTTAATTTCTTCTCCAATACCAAGATTCAGGAAGCCAAGTGGAGCTGTCACTAGATCTCTGCTAGATGTGAATGTCCCAGTACCACATGTCACTTGGCATCATTGCAGTTTTTCTGCCCAACTCCCCTCAGGGGCAGGGACTGTCTTACTTATCACTGTCTCTCCAGCACCCAGTAACAAAAACTAATTGGTCAATAGAACAAGTTAATTAATGAATAAAGGACTCTGTCTTACAGGTTAACTGAAGTGTTTGAAAAATAAATGAATGAAACATTTTCTAGTATGTAATCCAGGATAATAAACCTACAGAGATTCATAATGAACCATTGCATATAGTATGTTTAAGTAAACAGGATACAACATCAGGTAACAGGATAGCATAGCATCCCCATTCTCCGAGTCAAGTGGCTCATTTTCTTACAAATATTTGCCAGCAAAAGAGAGTCATCATGAGCTTCCTTAAGTACTATTTTTCCCAAGGAGGAAATGAAAGAGTAAAATGTAAAGTCGAGATGTCTTATATGAAAGAGCTATGTAATGACTTGAAAATTAGGCTGCTTACATTTGAGTTTGTAATGAGACTGTCAAAGAAAAAAAAGCAGTGAAAACTGAAAGGATTTTCTTTTAGAAGAGATGCGAAGGAGACCATTAAAAACATAGATGGTCTCTGAAAATAGACGACGGCCTGCTTTCTAGGTAAATCTCTCTGCAGAGTCAAGGTAGGACTTACTTTTATCCATGTTCTTTTAAAAAATGTGATGTGTCTACTGAGAGCACAAAAAATGATGACACTGTTTAAAGCTGATATGTTGTGGCTTCACAAATCAGTCCAGTAAAGTCTCTTGCAGACTCAGAAGCAGGGACCTGGAGACATCTTTCAAGATGACACAGCTGGGTTGCCAGGGTAACTCACTGGATGAGGATGGGGCTGGTTTTGGGAGAGATTACATAAGATAAGACCCACTGGGAAGAGCTAAGGGAAGTCCTGAAATCAAGGGATGAAAAGAGTTCCTTCTGCCTTCAGGAGGAGGACATGGATCAAGGTGGGGACACTTGGAAGTGGACAGCGTTAGACACCTGGGTTGGCCACCTAAATGGAATATCTTAGGGAACAGACTGATGAAGAAAGCTCTGGGTAACTGAGGATTCCAGTTGATAGAGAATTAACATAACATATAAAAGCAAGGATGACCATTTCCCTAAGAATAAGTCTCACTGTTTTCTTTTAAGATGTCAGAGATATTGAAGACGATGCCCTCTTATTTTGTGTTTATATGTGTTTATTGTTCAAGTGGATGAATGACTTGCTTGAAGGACCAAGATTCAGTTGAATTTGTAGCTATTTATGGAGGAGACATAAAGATACTGCTGAATGTGTGTGTGTGTGTGTGTGTGAGAGAGAGAGAGAGAGAGAGAGAGAGAGAGAGAGATTTGATACACAGACACATACTGTCCAGATACATTGTTTTAGTTGCTCAGTCAGTGTCTGACTCTGCAACCCTATGAACTGTAGCCCGCAAGCTTCCTCTATCCATGGAATTTTCCAGGCAAGAATACTTGAGTGGGTTGCCATTCCCTTCTCCAGGGGATCTTTCCAACCCAGGAATCAAATCTGGGTCTCCTGCATTGCAGGCAGATTCTTTACCGCCTGAGCCACATACACATACATATATGTTCAATTTATACACATAAAAATAGATTTGTTTATATGGGCATCTTGTGGGAGAGAGAGAAAGATTTTATACACACACACACACGTCTATATCTCCAGTTTACACACATATAAATGTATCTGGTTATATGGGTGCCTTAATTAAAATGAAAGTTCAGCTGAGTGTGACAGCGGTTCGTCTCGTTTCAACATGACTGAAAGTTATTTTTCTCTTGTGGAAAGTCCAAGCTGGCCTGGCCACTCCGCTGAGCAAGCCCCCAGGGACTCAGTCCTCTTCTCTCCTGGTGCCCCTTCCTGAGGTGTTGCTCTGATTCAAACAACCCCAAGTGGCTCCCCACGGCATCACATTCCAGCTAGTGGAAGGAGAAGTCAGAAAAGATGGGGGAACATACCCTTCCTTTTAAAGCAAGACCCCAAAATTGCACACATGCAGAGCTTGGTCTCACTGCAATACCTAGCCACAACGGACACTGGGAAAGTAGCCTTAATTTTGGATGGCCACATGCCCAGCGTATGAGTTACTCACCCTGGAAGGAGAGAAGACTAAAAAATGGGGAATTCTAGCAGTCTGTCACCAGTCTCTCTTCAGTTGAAACAGACATTCAGTTGTTTGAGCATCTCTGTGGTTGAGATTTGAGGCATGACAAGCAGAAATGGACTCACTCTGTGTGTACTTCTGTTTTACCAAAAGTGTGCAATGCCAAGTTACCCATTCTGCCTGGACTGGGCCTCCCTACCTCTGCCAGGTTTTGCTCTGTCTGATGTGCTGGGGCTTGATGGAAACTTCATCCAAATGGATGCAGTCATAAATGTACCAATGGTGGTCACTCCGTATGCTGCAGGCAGTGGCGTTCATTTTTGAAGCATGAGAAACTGTTGTCCATGATTTGCGAACACAGGGAGCCCCTGTCACTTCTACCCTTCTCCTGTGCCTGCTTTCTGAATCTTTAATCCCCACAGGGCTGCCTCTGCAGGGTGCAGCCCTGGGCTAGAGGACCATGACTTAGTGCTTACATTTCTCTCCTTGTGTCAGTTTGATAGCAGAGGTGTTTATTTGCTCAGTGACTTGAATATCACGTGAACAGCAGGCCTCTCGGGCAGTAGGCAAATGCACCATCACGTGAGGAACAAACATCTAACAATGGATGAGAGATACTGAGACACAGGGCCTGTAATCACATTCATTATGAGAGTTATTGATGCAGAATGACTGTTTGGTCTTTGTATTCCTTCCGTATATCAATTATCCATTTATCTATCCACCCATCTGTCCATTCACCCATTCATGTACCCATCTACCCATCTATCTATTCATCCATCTATCTATCCATCCATCTATCCCTCCATCCATTTATTCATTAAAATGCCCTACAAAAGTCCCGAATTAAGAGCTGGGGATATTGAATCAGTAGCCATGATCCATGAGTTCCTGTCCTCAATGAGCTCAGTCAATGGGAGAGATTGTCAAGTAAACTGACATTGATATTTGTTGTTGTTTAGTTGCTAAGTCATGTCCAACTCTTTGCGACCCCATGGACTGTAGCCCGCCAGGCTCCTCTGTCCATGGGATTTCTCCAGGCAAGAATACTGGAGTTGGTTGCCATTACCTTCTGCAAGAGATCTTTCCAACCCAGGGACTGAACCCACGTCTCCTGCATTGGCAGGCAGGTTCTTTACCACTGAGCCACCTGGGAAGCTGGCGTTGATGATACAATGAGGTAAATGAAGTAGCAGCAGTGAAAAGCAGGTAGTTCTGGGAAGAGACTTGGGGTAGAAGGAGGGGGCTTCCCCGAAGAAATAAAACTTGAGCCACATCTTAACACATTGAGCCAACTGGCAATGAAAAGAAGGATCTGTTGACAGCAGCACGCATTTGCAATCCTTTTCTTTTTTTGGCTGAGATTTATTTCTTCCTAGTCCTAGTCCACACAATCATCTTGCAAGGCAAGATCTTAGATATTTCTCAGCCACACTAAAAATACATCCATAATCTAATGGAAACAAGCATGCTGGCAGAATGTTCCCCTTCCTGCCCATTAGTCAGCCTTTTATCAGAAGAGCCCTGTCGAAGACCAAAAACATGACGCTGGATTGCAACGTGTCAGTGATAGGGGACTGGAAACATCCGGGTGATGGGGCCTTGGCTGTCCGTCTCCACTGTGTGTTTCCAAGGAATCTTCCTCTGAACTCCAGTCAAGCAAGGGCACAGCTCAAAGCCCTGAACCTTGCTTGCTTTGATCCAGTACTGCTTCTGTTGGCTTTTTCTCCTGGGGAACATGAAAATCTTTGTTCCATTAAACAAGCAATTATGTCCCTTTTCTGTTCCTGACGGCAGTTTTCAGAAAGAGAAAAGAAAGGGTGAAAGGAGCTAATAGTTACTGAGTTCCTACTGTGTGTCCAGTAGATGCTATGACAGAAACTGGGGAGACAGGATCTCCTTGGAAAATTAGTGGATAGTTACAATAACAAGAACAAAAGCAATAATAATAGCAAACACTTATGTATTATATGTCAGGCATTGTACTATGTATGTTCTATGTCTTAATTCACTTAATTCATACAACAGCCTTTTGCACTGGGTACCTTTACTGTCTCTGTTTTGCAGATGAGGCAGCTGAGCACAAATAGAGAACCGTAACATGTCTAAGGTCACACAATTGCTGAACGCCTGAACTGCATACAGATTTCAACTTTGGAACCCCCAGCTCTGGCCTTTACTGAATGACCATGGACAAATTACACTAACTCTCTGGGCCCCAGTTTCTCCATCTCATTGATGGAGACAGCAATACTTCATGCCCAGCTCAGTCATTTATGTTGAGATACAAAGCTCGTATAGATACAAAATGAAGGGTAACCATGCCTATGACAAATACACAGTGGAACCCTCATGTATGACTGCCCTGGGGTTGGCTTTATCCTGAAAGTGGGGCTTGACCTGGGCCAAAGGGTAGATTTTTGGGGGTTAGGATGAGGTTTGGAAGATTATTCTGAAGAGAACAGGGATGGCTCCAACTGACCCTCATGAGATCCCAGACCAGACAGACCTCATCTCTAGGTTTATTCCCTCCTCATGAAAGGTGTTGGGACTAAATAACCTCTAAGGACTCTCCTTTTTGGGACAGTCACCCCAATGTTTCCTTCATATTAAACTCCCTTCTCTGCTCATGGTTGCCCTCCACCCCAGCCAGGCAGAAGGTGGGGCCCTATGTGCCGGAGAATGCTCATTTTCCCTTGAGCTGAACAGAGCTACTGGTCCAAAGCTCACTGGCTCACCTCACTTTTCATACAGTTGCTTAGAAGCAAAGGATACATCTTTCCCACCAGTTATTCATTCATTTATTCCACCAAAACATAAGTTACATAGCTCCTTATAGGGTGATCAAGAGAAAAATCCACCAGACAGGATCACGCCCCATAAAGAGCTCCCGGTCTAGGTGTCAGGGATGAACTGTTAACTCTATACAGCAAAATATGCTCAGCTGCCTTCAACAGGGAAGTCACAAAGGTTTGGAAAGGAGGCTGGGAGGGAAACATGCTGCGGAGGGGCAATCAGAAGAGACCTCACGGAAGAGATCCTATTAGAGCTGGGCTCTGAACCAAGGTAGAATTCCCCAGGACTGTAATGGGGAAGGCATTGCAACAGGCATTTCTTTTATGTGGGCAACGCCCCCTGCAGTCTGTCTGAGGCCTCTCCCACCATCTTTGCTTTTGTGGCAGCAGAAGAGAGGGCACTGAAACAGCATTTCCTGTTGTCAGACTTCCCATTTGGGAGAAGCATTGGCTTAACGATGTTCAGCAAATTGCATATTCACAATGAATCCCGCTGGCAGATTTTGCCAGCCCTGAGCACTAAAGAGTGCCTCTGACAGCATAATTACCCCTCACTATGAGTTTTGCCAGTTGTCACTTTTCCCAAGAGCTTTGCTTAACAGTCAGAAGGGAAACCAATCTGATGGGCTCCCCACAGCACTTTCTGTGGCTTTCTCATCTTGTCCTTTTCTTCCAAACCCATGCCAGTTTGTCCCTGCCTTACTTACTCAGCTTTGGCCAGCACCCAAGGGGGCATTGACCCTCAGGGTCAGGTTCAGAGCATTTTGCTTCTCGACAGAACCCACCAGGAGGAAGCTCCCTGGGTGCTCACTTTGCATTATGTCCCATCAAAGCCATCCAGATATATTTGCATCTGGAAGCATGAAACACATGGGCAGTTATGAAGGAAAATGGAAAAATGCAAACCTACTTGTTGGTGAGACCGCGGACCCAAGGACTTTGGGTTTTCCAGGTGGTGCTAGTGGTAAAGAACCCGCCTGCCAAAGCAGGAGATGCGGGTGAGATCCCCGGGTCAGGAAGATCCCCTGGGGGAGGGCATAGCAACCTGCTCCAGTATTTTTGCCCAGAGAATCCCATGGATAAGGGGAGCCTGGTGGGCTACAATCCATAGGGTCACAACAGAGTCAGACATGACTGAAGCGCTAAAGTGACTTAGCAGTCAAGCATGGGGAAGAGCTAGCAGGAGGTGACTTAAACTATCTGCTGGATGGCTGATGACTTGTCTCTCACGGAGTTAGTCCAAGCACCAGCTAACACCGACAGCTTGCTGTCATCAAACAAGCCTCCACGTGGCACCTCCATCCTTGTACTCCACTGTTCTCTTGGCTACAACAGGTTCCCTTGGGAGGTCATGGTGAAGGGAACAAGGCACTCACATACTGTGAACATCGTCACAGAGAGAAGCCCAGCTGCCACACACTGATTCTTGACTCCAGGTGGCCCTGCAGCCAGCTCTCTAGCTCCTGTTGGGCTCTCATGGTTAATTAATGAAGTCCTATTTATTTATTATGAAGTGTTATGAAATGGCACCATGTAGCCTTGTCCCGTGAACGCTGCTAGCTCCCTGGATGCTCTCTGCAGCACTCTAGCAAGTCCCACGAAGATGAGGAAGGACAGAATAAACTTCTCCGAATACCCCATGCTGATGGGGAATGCAGTGTTAGGTGGCATGACCTGACAGAGTGAAGTGAATTTGCTTTCTAAACGCAACCTTAGTCAAGGTGAGCTCCGTGTTGACCCTGGATTACAGTTACTTGTGTATATGTCTCAACTTGCTTGACTACAGCTCCTGGAAGTCAGGAGCTAGTTGAGCATCCTTAGAAAAGTTACCTGGTGGATCAGATTGGTTGGAGGAGCTTCTTCTGCTTTGTATTAACTGGGTCTCAGTCCATCCTGGCCAGGATTGGGGCTTAAGAATATGCCATGGTTTCTGAGGAATAAACAGTACAGGAAGCAAGGTTCTCTGGTCTCACAGCAGGGGCTCCTCCAATGGATGGCAACCGGAGGGTGGCTACATCACCTATTCTCCTGCCTCATTCACCATGGGATGGGGCATTCCTTGGAGAAAAATGAGAACTTGAAATAACACAGAGAGTAGCATCTTTTGGCAGTTGTCTGCTAGGGCTCTTCTCCCCACTGCCACAGGGAAAAGGTTGGTTTTTGGGAACACTGAAAAATAGCCATCAATCTGATCTCTTTAGCTCCAGCTCAGTCTTGACTTTAAGTTTACTGTCTCCCAGTGAACTTTATCCCAGAATTGTTAGAGGGGCTCTCAAGGGCCCTCCTGGGCAACCGCTTGTTCATCACACCAAAGAGTTAATAGGCTAAGCAGGAAAGGCCTTAATGAAGAGATCTTGAATCCAGTGCTCTGCCCACTCTTCCTTGCAGCCTCCTATCCATTGAGAACCATGTTCTCAATCCAATTTCCTGGCTTCTGGAATCTGCAGTTAATTTAGAAAGCGGGAGGGTAGCAGAAGTGCTCTAGCCTCGTGGTAAGTCAGACCCTGTCTTGACCAGGAACTGCCGAGCCCTGGGTGGTAACTGGATTGCACAGCGGCAGAGCTGTTCTAAGGAGGCAGCGAGCAGAAGCCAAGGGATGCTGTTTCCATGGCAACTGCCTTTCATCCTCGGCTTGCCAGGTTAGGCATTCTGGAGTGGAACAGGGCTGAATTTTTGCCCCACCGTGTAATATTTTTTCAGTTTTGAAAATCTCTTCGTTTACACACACACACACACACACACACACCACTTTTGATTCCCAGTGGCCCTTTTCAGGTATAGAAGCACCTTCCCAGACTCAGACAGCATCAGTTAACTGGGAAGGGGATGTGGGGAGAGGGGATGAGGGAAGTGTGAGGGGGACCAGCTATCACCACGGTACCTAGTGAGCAGAGTTTGTTGGTCATTGTTACTGTCAGTGTTCAAGATTGTTGTCACCTGGTGTATCAGTCTCCTACTGTTGCTACAGCAAATTGCTACAAACTAAGTGGCTTAAAACAACACGGATTTATATTCTTGTAGTTCCAACAGTCAGATGTGTGACATGGGTTTCACTAGGTTAAAATCAGAGTGTCTGCAGGGTTGTGCTTGTCCTGGAGACTCATAGAGAATCCACTTCCTTGTTTTTTCTACCTTCTAGGGGCTGTTGGCTTTCCTTGACTGATGGTTCCTCCTCTATCTTTAAATACAGAAGAATGGCATCTTCAGATCTCTGTCTGTTTCTGCTTATGTTCTCACATCTCCTTCTCTGACTTTTTTAAGGACCCTTTTGATTACATTGAGTGTGTGTTAAATCACTTCAGTCGTGTCTCACTCTTTGCAAACCCATGGATCGCAGCCCACCAGGCTCCCCTGTCCATGGACAGAGGATCTCTCCAACCTAGAGATCGGACAGGCGTCTCTTGCATCTCCTGCACTGGCAGGTATATTCTTCACCACTAGCGCCTCCTGGGAAGCCCCATGTTTAATGTGTAAAGTGTGAACAATTTGATGAGTTTGGGCTAGACATATACCCACTATACCATCACCAGAATCAAGTAATGAACCTATGCATCACCTCCAAAAACTTTTTTGTGTCCCTTTGTGATTTGTGTGTGTTTATGTGTGCTTAGAACACTTAGCTTGAGATCTGCTCACCTTAACCAGTGTTTAAGTGCATGACAGTGTATCATTAGCCACAGGCACTAAGTGTAAGCCCATCTCTAGAACTTAGTCATCTTCTGTAACTGTGACTTTATCTCCCTGGAGCAGCTTTCCATCGCCCGCTCCCCCATACCTGGCAAACGCCATCTATTTTCTGCTTTTATTAGTCTGACTGTTTTAGATACTTCTTAACCACGGAATCATTTAACACATGTCCTTTAATGACTGACATCTTTCACCTAGTACAGTGTCTTCCAGGTCCATCTACATTGCTGCATATGAAAGGACTTCTACCTTTTTAAAAGGCTCAATAATATTCCATTGTATCTATATACCTCATTTTTCTTTATCCATTCATCTGTCAGTGGAGAGTTGAGTTACATGTTTCAGTTTTTAAAATAAGACATTTTAGGCAGCATAATGCAGATTTCATGGAAATAAAATGTGAAGTAAATAAATGCATGCTAAGTAAAATGTGACGCTTCAAACAGCAGCTGCTGAGCCTGCCAAGGCCACAGGTACTCTCTACTTCAAAGCGTACACTGGCGGCAAATCTGAGCCTCGTCCCCCCCACGTGCTCAACCAGGTCGATTGTCTCATATTTGCTTTTTAGAAAAGGCCTCTTCTAGGCAGAGTAAGTGGGTCACTGACAGTATTAGAATTGTCCTGTCCTGACTGCCATCTCCTGCTTCTTTTACTTCACCAGCTGCACTTCCCCACCTGAAAAAGGAGGAGTGACTCATTCATTCACTGAGTCAAGGTTTATTGGGCACCTGTGATGACCCGGAACTGTACTAGACACCAGAGATTCAAAGATGAGTTAATGTCAGTATTTTTAAAATATGTATTTAGTTGTTTGGCTGCACCAGATCTTAGGTGTGGCACACAAGATCTTCCATCTTTGCTGGAGCATGAGGAATCTTTTTAGTCACAGCATGCAAGCTCTTAGTTGTAGCATGTGGGATCTAGTTCCCTGACCAGGGATGGAACCCGGGCCCCCTGCATTGGGAGCTCAGAATCTTAGCCTCTGGACCACCAGGGAAGTCCATAATGTCAGTCTTTTTTTTTTTAATTAAAAATTAGATGCAAAAAATAAATAAATAAAAATTAAATGCAGTCCTTACTCTTCAGGAACCCAGGGATGTTACTGGGCTCTTCTGGCATGTGGTTGGTGCCACGCTGGGTCCTGTTGGGGGTTTAAGAGGGTGGGGAGGCAGTGCACTCTGCCTGGCTTGAGTTCAGGCTCCCCTATGTGACGTGAGTCCTGAAAGTTGTGTAGGAAAATGCCAGGAGGTGGGAAAGCACCAGAGTGAAAGATTTCCATATAATGGGGGAAGTGTGGAGCTGTGAAACTACATTGGGAGGTACGTTGAGAAGTAATGATAGAAAAGTATGTTTTACTAGAGTGGAAAGTGTTGATCAGGCAGGCAGGGCAGCGCTGTATGAATGGGATAAACCCTAGAGAGATGAACAGCGCCTTTAAGTAGTTGGTTGTGGCAGTGTGTGTGTGGACAGTGGATTGGCAAAATGAGAGGGGCGGGCTGGAGGCAACAAGGTCAGGAGCCACTGACCAGGTAACCCAGGTGTGAGGAGGGCGGGGCCCTGCCTCTTCCCTTAGGATGGTCCTTGAACCCCCAGGGGATTGCCCTGCATGGGAAGGTTTCAGGATAGAGGACTGTCTCTGGCTTTGGCGTGGGCTCCCTCCCCTGGAGGAGGGCATGGCGACCCTCTCCAGTATTCTTGCCTGGAGAATCCCACGGACAGAGAAGCCTGGTGGGCTACAGAGAAGTCCGTGGGGTCACAAAGAGTCAGACATGAGTGAGTGACTGAGCACGCATACACCCTCACCCACAGATCAATCCTATTAATTAAAACCAAGGGGCCACTGGAAAGTGCAGTCATCTCTGCTTTCCTGGAGAAGTGGGCAGATAGCAGGTAGTGAGTAATGTGTTAGTCATGATATTCTCTTTTGAGAAAAAGATTTTCTCACCCACCATTGTCTTTCTTCTAGTAGCATTACAAAATAGATTCAAAGCCTCAGAAATCAAAGAAGGTGTATAGTAAAAAAAAAAAAAAAAAGCAAGATCATACTATGTTTTCTTGCTTGTGATTAAAAAAAAAAAAAAAAAGAAAAACTCAGAGAGGAACTCCTGATAAATTCAGGAAAAACATAGAGTGAAAAGTCTCAATTTAAACTCACTGGGGAGGGCTTCTTTGAATTTCACATGGTTCCAAAGGAATGCAATTATAGTCCTCTCACATCTAACGGCAAGAGAATATTTGTGTCATCAAAAGGTGATGAGTAGAATAAGGCAAGTTAATATGAAAATATAATAGACTTGTGTTACATAATGGTGAGTCAGGAGCAGTCTGGTCATTTTCATATACATGAATGAACTTGATGACGGATAGCTTTCTTAAAACAATATCCAGTCTCTCACTTAATAGAGAATCTCTTGCTGAGAGATAGCCCTGTAACAATCAGTGGTTTCCAGGGAGGCTACTGGTTCTTAGGTTCGATTCTTCTGGGAAGACCAGGAGAAGTCACAATGCAAGAGTCTAACCTGAATAGGTGAAGTCCTCATTCATTCTCCTCACTTTTTCTGCTTTCTTACCTCCCTCTTCCCCCTACTTATGACACAAATCAAACCCAGAGGCATCCCAGACCATCAATCTCTTCCAGCTCATCTCTTAATCCAGCACGAATCTTACCTCTAAACATAGAAAAATCTTCCATGAATCCTGGTCGTCCATATTTTTTTAACTATGTATTTATTTGGCTATACCAGTCTTAGTTGCAGCATGTAAGACCTTTTAGTTGTGGCACATGGGATCTAGTTCCCTGACCAGGGATCGAACCTGGGCTCCTTGCGTTGGGAGCGTGGAATCTTAGCTACTGAGCCACCGGGGAAGTCCCCCTAGGCATCCATATTTAATGCAGAGTAAAACAATCATTTACCCCTAAGTTTTTGTTTTCTCCCAAGAGTTTAAGGATAGTTTAGCATTATAAAAAGCTATAAATACTGTATAGTATAATTACATCAAACAATTTTTAAAACATCATCTAAAATAATAACTGAGGGAAATTCTTCAATTTGAGCAAGGTTCACTATCATAAACCTTAATTGGTATCATCATCTTTAGTAATAAACATTTATTAAAGTCAAGACTGATGAAGGTACATCCATGATCTTTGACTGCCGTTTTTTATTTTTGTTATGGAAATTCTCCCCATTTAATAAGATAGGATATCAGCACTAGTGTCATAAGTTAAGAGATATAATTATCAAGGGACCATGTCCCCCCAAAACAACTCCATGAGTATCAACAGAAAAATTTATATTAATAATGATTAATTTTAAATGCACTAAGTTAAAAATATAATAGTCTTCACCTTCCCTATATACATCAATAATTAATCAGAAAACATATTAGAAGAAAGGTAACAATTATAATAGCAACAAAATAGAACAACTAGAAGCAACCTTTTGAAAAAAAATGTGCGGGACTTGTGTGACAAGGGCCTTAATACTGAAGCAAATGGAGGGAAACTCAATGTTCCTGGACAACAAAATTACATATTATAAAGATATCAAATTTCCTGTAATTAAATGTCAATTTTAGATGATTCTAAGGTCAACTTGGAAGAATAAATAGCTGAGAGTAGTTAACTCTTAAGTAAGTGGGATACTTGTTCTCTCAGATACAAACACATTTCATAACTTCAGTAATTAAAACAGTATGGTACCAGTCTCCAGCACAAAAAATGGCAGTTAGTTTGGAAACAATGCCTCGCTGCATAAGAACATCGTATGTGCTCAGATGCCATCACCAACTAAAGACTGCTGGGACATTTGTCAGTTTTTCATTTTCTGTGGGGAGAGAGTAGAAAAGAAATTCAGATCCTCTCCTTCCATCCAGCATTAAATAAATTCAGGCAAATGAAAGAATTGATTATTTAAATTAAGTAATGAGGAAAATAAGGAAATAGAAAAGTGTTAGTTGCTCAGTCATGTCTGACTCTGTGACCCTATGGACTGTAGCCCTCCAGGCTTCTCTGACCATGAGATTCTCCAGGCAAGAATACTGGAGTGGGTTGCCATTCCCTTCTCCAGGGGATCTCCCTGACTCAGGGATCAAACCCAGGTCTCCTCTATTGCAGGCAGATTCTTTACCATCTAAAGAAGGGGCTGTTAATTATCTGCAGGAAGGGTGATTTCTAAATGTAATGGGAAATATATGTTCAATTTGTTTACATACATATAATTTGACTATATATAAATTAAAGATACTGTCAATCCAGAAAGGCCCCAGGCTAAATTAAAGACCAAAAACCAATTCTACTGTAGCAGCATCTTGTGCCGAGTTACAATAAGGACTAAAGTTGTTGATCAAAAATACCTATTTCTGCAAGGCAACTTTTGAGAAAGGACATGCTCAAGTCTGCCAGAGGTTGAGAGAGCAGTGTTGATTTCACTGATACATGTCAGACCCAGGGCTTTTGGGAAGCCAAGCCTCACTGTGGACAGATACCTGCAGTGTGTGATGATCAACTGGCCTGCATTTACCTACTAGGTAAAGTTGGAGTAGTCTCTCTGCCTCCCTGTGGCTTTTGCCTCCTGTGGAAAATGACAAGTGTGGGATGCAGAATAATGCTCCCCAAAGATGTCCACAGCATCATCACTAGAGCCTGTGGATATGCTACATTATGTGGCAAAGGAGAAGTGAGGTAGTAGGTAGAACTAAGATTACTAATAGGCTCAGCTTAGTATATAGGGGGAAAACCTTGGATTATCTAGGTGCCCAACTCCAGAGCTTGCTCAAACTCATGTCCATCAAGTCATTGATGCCATCCAACCGTCTTATCCTCTGCCGTCCCCTTCTCCTCCTGCCTTCAATCTTTCCCAGCATCAGGGTCTTTTCCAGTGAGTCAGTTCTTCCCATCAGGTGACCAAAGTATTAAAGTTTCAGCTTCAGCATTAATACTTCCAGTAAATATTAAAGACTAATTTCCTTTAGGATAGACTGGTTGGATCTCCTTGCAGTCCAAGGGACTCTCAAGAGTCCTCTCCAACACCACATTTCAAAAGCATCAGTTCTTCAGTGCTCAGCTTTTTTTTTATGGTCCAGCTCTCACATGTATACATGACTACTGGAAAAACCATAACTTTGACTAGATGGACCTTTGCTAGCAAAGTAATGTCTCTGCTTTTTAATATGCTGTCTAGGTTGGTCATAAATTTTCTTCTAAGGAGCAAGCGTCTTTTAATTTCACGGCTGCAGTCACCATCTGCAGTGATTTTGGAGCCCAAAAAAATAAAGTCAGGCACTGTTTCCATTGTTTCCCCATGTATTTGCCATGAAGTGATGGGATCGGATGCCATGATCTTAGTTCTCTGAATGTGGAGTTTTAAGTCAGCTTTTTCACTCTCCTCTATCACTTTCATCAACACACTCTTTAGTTCCTCTTCATCTTCTGCCATAAGGGTGGTGTCATCTGCATATCTGAGGTTATTGATATTTCTCCCATCCATCTTGATTCCAGCTTGTGCTTCATCCAGCCCAGCATTTCACACGATGTACTCTGCATACAAGTTAAATAAGCAGGGTGACAATATACAGCCTTGATGTACTCCTTTTCCAATTTGGAACCAGTCCATTGTTCCATGTCTGATTCTAACTGTTGCTTCTTGACATACATACAGATTTCTTAAGAGGCAGGTCAGGTGGTCTGGTATTCACATCTCTTGAAGAATTTTCCACAGTTTATTTTGATCAAAACAGTCAAAGGCTAGGGTCAAAATTAGGGTTAGGGTTACGGTTAGTCAATAAAGCAATCAATAAAGCAGAAGTAGATGTTTTTCCGGAATTCTCTTGTTTTTCTGTGATCCAGCAGATATTGGCAATTTGATCTCTGGTTCCTCTGCCTGGACTTAGAAAAGGACATCCTAGAGAAGAAGGGAAAAAGGGCATGGGAATGGACTATCTTCTAGGGCTTCCAGGGCACCAAAATCACTGTGGTCGGTGACTGCCGCCATGAAATTAAAAGACACTTGCTGCTTGTAAGGAAAGCTCGGACAAACCTAGACAATGTATTGAAAAGCAGAGACATCACTTTGCTGACAAAGGTGTGTATAGTCAAAGCTATGGTTTTACTAATAGGTACAGGTGTGAGAGTTGGACCATAAAGAAAGCTGAGTGCCAATGAATTGATGCTTTTGAATTATAGTGTTGGAGAAGACTCTTGAGAGTCCCTTGGACTGCAAGGAAATCAAACCAGTCCATCCCAAAGGAGATCAGTCCTGAATATTCTTTGGAAGGACTGATGCTGAAGCTGAAACTCCAATACTTTGGCCACCTGATATGAAAAGCTGACTCATTGGAAAAGATCCTGATGCTGGGAAAGATTGAAGGCAAAAGGAGAAGAGGGCGACAGTGGATGAAATGGTTAGAGAGCATCACCAACTCAGTGTTTATGAACCTGAGCAAACTCCAGGAGATAGTGAAGGACAGGGAAGCTTGACGTGCTCTAGTCTATGGAGTCTCAAAGTTGGACACAATGGAGCAACTGAACAGCAACAATGAAAGGGGCCCCCAGCTGGGATGCAGCCCTACCAACACCTGGCTATTAACTGAGGGAGACCCATGGGACACTTCTGACCTCCAGAAGTGTAAGATAACACATTTGCCTTGTTTTTAGCCCACAACTTTGAGGTATTTGTTATAGCACCAAGAGGAAACCAATGCAACAAATAACGTATGCATGCTAATTCGATTCCGTGGTGTCCGACTCTTTGCGATCCCACGTACTATAGGCCCCCAGGCTCCCCTGACCGTGGGATCCTCCAGGCAATAATACTGGAGTGGGTTGCCATGCCTTCCTCCAGGGGGGTCTTCCCAACCCAGGGATCAAACTCACGTCTCATGTCTCCTGCATTGACAGGTGGATTCTTTACCACTTGCACCACCTGGGAAGCCTGCAACGAATAATACTTCAGTGTATGATTAAGACATTTTCAATGAAAGCACCTATGTGAAATGCTAGTACGGTGATTGGCATCCAGATGCTCAATTGAAAGCACTGTTTGCCTTAACAGAGCAGCTGTAATAAGGCTCAGTAACCAGATTTCCTGAGGAGTCTTGACTCCTTGACTTATAATCGTGAAGTGTTTTGGTTTTTTTTTTTCCCTTACAATCCCACATAGCAACCATGCTACTCTACCCTTTGTAGTAGTTGCTTTGACAGCATCTTGGCAAGATTCCCTACATTTGCAGTCATTTTTGGTTATTAGAATAGACTCATTTCAGGTATTTAGGACTTAGTCCTATTCATTAAAAAATAAAAATCCCATCTCCATCTCATGTCTGGTTCTCTTCCCCCTGTCCCGCTCCACGGCGTAGGCAGACTTGTCTGTAGCCTCAGCTTCTCGTGATGGGAGTGGGAAGTTTCAATGATCAGCTCTTGGCAAAGCACTCCTCTTTTCTCTACGATTATAGCTCCTCTCCCACTTCAGTGCATTAGGGCAGGGAGAACGTAGAGAAAAGGGAGTCCTCTCCAGCTGAACTGGGCTGGTTACATCCTTTCCTTGGCTGATCTAATCTAACCATTGTCGCAGGCTCCTTGAAGGATGGCCGAGGCTCCTTGAAGGATGGCTGTGACTCCAGTAGGCTCCCCCAGCAAGGGCAGAGTTTATGACCCTGCAGTACCCCCAAGCCCTTGGATTTCATGTTGCTTTTTCTGTGAGTTCAGGGTTTCCCGGGTCGCTCAAATGGTAATGCGTCTGCCTGCAATGCAGGAGACCCAGGTTTGATCCCTGGCTCCAGAAGATCCCCTGGAGGAGGAAATGGCACCCCACTCCAGTACTCTTGCCTGGAAAATCCCATGGATGGAGGAGCCCGGTAGGCTATAGTCCATGGGGCACAAAGAGTTGGACAGGACTGAGCGACTTCACTTTTTTGTGAGGAGTTGGGTTGTGTTCCCCCTCAGCCACCCCCAGGCTAACACTCAGGCTAGTGCGTGCATGCCAGATCCATTGTCTAACCCCCTTAGGAGCGAAGAACTGGAAAGGGGGACCTGAATGGGGAGCCTCCAGCCTAGTCTTCTTCGACCACACTGTGAGTCTCCAGGGCTCCTCCGTCAGAAGCCTGGGGGCCACTAACAAACCGCCTACACAGCATTCAGCCAGGGAACAAGATGCCAGCCTTTGCTTTACGCAAAGGCTGTTCTTTTCTAGTAATCCCCCTGGAGCTATTTTAATTAAGTTAATTTGTGTGTTTTTATTTTTTCTCAAAACAAAAACTGCTTTTTTAAAAAATTTTATCCACTTTTTTATTGAAGTATGGCTGATTTACAAGTTGTGTTCATTTCCGCTGTACAGTCAAGTAATTCGGTTAAGCTTCTACATATATTCTTTTTAAATATTCTTTTCCATTGTGGTTTATCACAGGATATTGGATGTCATTCTCTGTGATGTACAGTAGGACCTTGTTGTTTATCAGTTCTATATATATATATTTATATATGTTTATATATATATTATATATATTTATATATTATATATATATATTTATACATATATAAAAGTTTACATCTGCTAACCCAAACCTGCCACTCCATCCCTTCCCTACTCCCCTGCCTTTTGGCAACCATCAATCTGTTCTCCTTGTCCGTGGTTCTGTTTCTGTTTCTTCTCTTTTTTTCTGTTTCTATTTCACAGATAGGTTCATTTGTGTCATATTTTCGATTCCACATGTAAGTGATATCCTGTGGCATTTGTCTTTGTCTTTCTGACTTACTTCACTTGATATAATTGTTTCCAGTTGCATCCATGTTGGCTGCAAATGGCATTATTTCGTTCTTTTTTATAGAGCCACCCACTTTGATGGTGAGGAAGGGAGGCATGGCAGGAAAGGGGATCAGGCTCTCTCAGCTCCCCGGGAGACCGTGGTTGGATGCAGGACTCATTCTCGGATTAGCACCTTCTCTTAAACCCCCCTCAGCATATGGCTGACCCCAACTGCCAGCAGCTCTCTGAAGCTAGAATGGAAGTGCTTAGCGCCTCTAATTCCCACTTTGGGCCTTAGGCCACAATTCCAGGACACCAGGAAAAAATTGTCACTGGTTAGAAGCTTCACTGACTTACAAGAAGAAGTACCAGGAAGATTCATTAATGTATTCACATGATAAGAAGTCCAGCACACCTATGCCAGCCCCACTTCCAGCTGACCGTTGCCAGGGCCTGCTGGGTCCCCCATGCCTTCACAGAGACTCAGGATGAGTGAGACCCAAGCAGAAAAAGCCGTAAAGGGCTACTTTGTCCAAAACCTACTGTTCCTGGCCCATCCCAGCATCTCCACCCTCATTCCACCAACACTGCCTCCAAACAGCTTCAATGGTCAGAATGAAAACCCAGGGCTGCGCATCTCCAGACTTGGCTTCCCTCTACTGCACCACTGCTGTGTGGCTGCCTCGAGGTTACTGGAAGAACTTAGAGGAGCACCCCTCAAACACTCATGCATTTTACACATCAGACAAAACTGTACTTGCGTCCAGGGCTTCTTCAGTTATCCATCCTTTCAGTGGGGCACCTATCTTCTGCCCTGCCCTGTGCCTTGAGGGACACAAAGATAGAAATGACCGTTTCCCCCTGGAAACAGACAAGCTACCTGTAAAATAAGATACAATAGGGTAGGAACCCTTAGAAAAGTATAATTAAAAGATTAAGAAAGTATACATCCAGGATAGAGATTCTTTTTTTTTTTTTTAATATTTTTAGAAATTTATTTGGCTGTGCTGTGTCTTAGTTGCTACATATGATATCATTTAGCTGTGCATGTGAGATCTAGTTCCCTGACCAGGGATTGAACCTGGGCCCCCTGCCTTGGGAATGTGGAGTCTTAACCACTGGACCATCAGGAAAGTCCCCGAGGATAGGGATTCTAATCTGAATCAGCAAAAGCACAAGAGTGTGAGCTGAGGACAGTCTTGCATCGTCTCTCTCTCTCTCTTTATTTGTCTGGGTCTAGCACTGTGTCTGACACATATTGGATACCTAACATTTGTTAAGTTAACTTATCATTGGAGGCATATGGAGAATTTGGGGGAAAAAAAAGAAACGATAATAATAATTCAACACGTCTGAAGAAACTGTGAAGAGAGATCTGGTACCCCCATTTCAAAGGCTTTGGGATGCTGTGCATGGGAGTCAGCACTGTTTCCTCTGGGCAAGAAGGGGCAGAAAAGATGTTCAAGAGATATGAGAAGCTGTGAAATGTGTGGCTTTGAAAATACTGCCCTTGGGTGGTGATTAAAGGCAGTAGGTGTGGCAAAGGAGTTCTGTTTGAGGGAAGAGATTTGAGAGGGCTGCATCATCTGAGCCTTCAAATGTGGGTTTCAGTTTGTTGGAACATCTTTTAAATGGTGTTGTCAACCGAAAGAAAACTGCACAGCGTATGAGATGTGAGTTATGTTTTATTCAGGGTCTTATCAAGGACTGTAACTCAGGAGACAGTCTCTCAGTGGCTCTGAGAAATTGCTCCAAAGACACAGGGGAGGAGCCAGTATATGTATGAGTCATTGTGGTTAGGAAATCCATATGGTCAAATGTACATCTTGATAAAAAATGACCACTAATCACAAAGAACATATATCTCAAGTTAATGATTTTAGTGCATTTTGAATATGTTGTCCTTCATCATCTGCCAGAGTTTGCTCAAATTCATGTCCATTGAGTCGGTGATGCCATCCAACCATCTCATCCTCTGTCGTCCCCTTCTCCTCCCACCCTCAATCTTTCCCAGCATTAGGGTCTTTTTCAATGAGTCAGCTCTTCACATCAGGTGGCCAAAGTATTGGAGCTTCAGCATCAGTCCTTTCAATGAATATTCAGGAAGATGCAAGAATCTAGGGTCATTGAAATTCTTTCTGAGATATACATCAAACTAGCTATGGGAACTTTTCCCAAAGGATAAGAGAGTCCAGTCCTATTTTTGCCATCCTCAGTTCCCCTCCAGTACACTGTCTCTGGGTTGTGACTTTACCCTTTGTATAACTGGGTGATGAGTGACCCTCTGTTCATTTTTTGTTCACAGTTTTAAAAGAGAAACTCAAAGTCCTGGAGCCCTGGAACAGGCTAGCCACCTCTGGGTGTGAAGGAGGTTACCCCATAATATCTGAGGTCCTTGAGTTTGAAAGGTCAGGGAAGGCCCTTGGACCCTGGCAGGTGGACCCTGAGCTGGGCACGAAGCTCGACCTCCTGCCTGCTCTGTGGCCCCATCAGTGTCTTGAGGGGCCAGGGCTCAGGAGCTGGCTCTCTGCCCACCACCCCCCAGGCGCTGGAGGACACAGTCCCCCACTCACATCCTCATTCTCTCCTCTGTGCCACCTGTTCAGATTCTGCCTCCCCCACACTCACAGAGCGTTGGCTCTTTCTTGTCTGAACTTCAGAGCTCCCGGCTCCCAATGGACAAGCAGAACCTCTGCCTTCCGCGGCGGGCTCAGCGTCAAAGCCCCATCCTCCTCCATCCATGCATTTCTCTTGGGTGTCCACCCACCTGACCCCCCTCCCAGGCACTCAGCCTGGGGATCCAGAGCTGCCCGCTCCTTCAGTCTCCTCCCTCCCTTAGGCTGGGTTTTCAGGCTGTTATTAGGTCCCTTGATGATCACGATGATTTAATGAAAGGCTTAGAGCCAGGCAGATCTAGGATCCAATCCCAGAGCCTCAGTTACCAGGGCTTGGGCAGGTCACCAAACGCTCCTCTCTGTCCCTGTTATATGGGGCAGCATCATCCACCTCCAGGGTCAGTGAGAAGATGTGGTGAGATGCTTACATAAATCACCTACCTTAGGAGGTGGGCCAGAATTAGCACCACTTCATTTGGCTCAGAAAAGGCCTTTTGAGTCACCCCTACTGAGATCTAGACTAGGGCAGTTCTCCAGAGAAGATATATTTATTCCTAGGGCAGGATTTTCTAAGTTCCTTCCCTGTGTATGCACCTCCAAGTCCAATAGAATTGACTTACCTGGCAGTGGGTTCAAGCTACTCCTAGGAATGTCAGCCCAGAGTCCTTCTGGGTTGGGGGACTCATTTCAAGAGCTCAATGCCTCCCCTCCAGTCTTCAAGGCCTGGAGAGCTGGCTGTTCACACTCCAAGAGCCCAATTGGTTGGGCAGACATCAATCGGCACATGAATGCTCCTAGTTCTTGGATAGGGAGACTCAGAGATGCCAGCTCTCTGTGAATCAATGTAGCAGCTCAGAGCAACCTCAGTCAAAATCCCATTGGGTTTTGCTTTGTTTAGTTGTTTTTGAACTTGACCTCATTATTTTGAAGTTCCTCTTGACGAACATGTTTTCAAAATAATCCAAAAAATAGTAAAAGGAATGTTTACCGTGGATTAAAATGTATTATAATCTCTCTCTAAGCAGCAGAGTTTTGGATAGCTAGTCCTTAATGACTATGTTTTAATTTTTTTTCTTTATAAAGGTGTTTTATCTTTATGTTCAGTTCAGTCGCTCAGTCATATCTGACTCTTTGTGACCCCATGGACTGCAGCACGCCAGGACTTTATCTTTATAGTCAGAAAAATTGCTATTTTCATTAAATAAAAATAGAAATGCATCTTTAAAATCAACAACGAATCTCCTTCAGTTAGATATCGAGCAGATCACTCTATGGAGAAGAATTCTAAAAGAAATGTGAAACAGAGAATGTGAAAAATTTCTCGTGGCTCACTTCATATAAAGTTTCAGCAGAACTGTATACGACAGATCTGGTGGAGTGCTTCACCCATTAAATTGACGAAGAACTAGAGATTGAATATCCACTGTGTTCCAGGCACTAGAGATACATAAATGAGTCAGGCACGGTACTTCTCTCGAGGACCTCATGGTAGAGTTGGAGGCAGGCACATAACAGGTCAGGACAGTGATGAGTGGTGAGTGTCCCGAACACAGTGACATAGGCTGGGCTCCATCACTCCTCAGAGGTGAAGCTTAAGAGGGGAGAGTGTGGGCTCTGGGCTTGAAAGGGAAGGATGATCTGGGAAGACAGCTCAGAGGAGGTGACCCTTAAGATAAGTGGCATAGGCCTAATGGGAAATAGCCAGGAGTGAGAGAGAAAAAGGATATTCCTTGCAGAGAGAGAGAGAGAGAAGTTTGAAAGAACACTTTGGGAGGATTTCCACTGGATCATACAGGCATGGAGTGCCCAGGGAGTGGCCTGGGAAATGAGACCAGGAAGACGGCTGGACTCAGGTCCCAAAGGGTGACTTTGTTCCTGGGGCTGTGGGATCCTATGATGGTGAGAACATCAAAGAGCTTTCAGTAGAGTCATGAAAGGGTTAGATTTGTTTATGTACTAGTTCATTCCAACAGCAGTGTGGAGGCAAGACCTGGGGTCCGCCCATGGATGTGAGAACGGCGACTCAGGACCACATGTTTGGAAGAGCCTGCACTTGCTTTAATGTTTGTATTGCCATTTTGAAATCCTTAATCACTGTTGAACAAGGGACTCGCATTTTTATTTTGCTCATGCATGCATGCTCAGTTGCTCAGTCATGTCTGATTCTCTGAGACCCCACAAACTGTAGCCCACCAGACTCCTCTGTCCATGGGATTTCCTAGGCAAGAAAATTGGAATGGGTGGCCATTTCCTCCTTCCTGACCCAGGGATCGCACCTGCATCTCCTGTGTGTCTCCTGTATTGCAGGCAGTTTTTTTACTGGGCCCCACAAATGATGAAAAAGGTCCTGCCAAGACTAGAGGCAGGCTTCGTGTTTCAGTGGACCAGAGTAGGAGGCCATCCTGGCTTCTTTCTCTCCCTCTCTTGGCTATTGTATTTAAAGGTCTTCTCAACACATTTACAAGACAGGACTGACAGATCGGGGGCTATGAGTGGCCTTACCCAGGCCCGTGAAGGTGCCCTGCAATGCAGGAGTAAGACACCTGAGTCCAAGGCTCACTGACTGTGGCCCCCTTCTCCTGTCCTGCCATCCTCATTTCTCCTCTCTGTGGAAACTGGGATCAGCCCAGAAAGAATGGGCTCCAAAATCACTGCAGATGGTGATTGCAGCCATGAAATTAAAAGATGCTTGCTCCTTGGAAGAAAAGCTATGACCAACCTAGACAGGATATTAAAAAGCAGAAACATTACTTTGCCAACAAAGGTCCGTCTAGTCAAGCTATGGTTTTTCCAGTAATCGTGTATGGATGTGCGAGTCAGACTATAAAGAAAGCTAAGCACAGAAGAATTGATGCTTTTGAACTGTGGTGTTGGAGAAGACTCTTGAGAGTCCCTTGGACTGCAAGGAGATCTAACCAGTCAATCCTAAAAGAGATCAGTCCTGAATATTCATTGGCAGGACTGATATTGAAGCTGAAACTCCAATCCTTTGGCCCCCTGATGTGAAGAACTGATTCATTGGAAAAGACCCTGATGCTGGGAAAGATTGAGGGTGGGAGAAGGGGACGACAGAGGATGAGATGGTTGGATGGCATCACTGGCTCAATAGACATGAGTTTGAGTAAACTCCAGGAGTTGGTGATAGACAGGGAGGCCTGGCGTGCTGCAGTCCGTGGGGCCGCAAAGAGTTGGACACGACTGAGCAACTGAACTGACAGCAAAAATGAGGTTCACAGTAGGTGCTGAAAGAGAGGGGGGAAGACAGGTATTTTTGTGTATTCTTTTTTCCTCCCGGAGGAGCACAGCTACTAAAGAAGAGAAAATGATTACCTCCCTGCTTTAGGTCATTTAGCTGCACCCCCTCCCCTTCTGCCCCCCCCCGACCCCCCTCGCCCCCTGCGTTCCTGCCGCACCCATGCTGTGTTGCAGTCCCGATGCAAGGAACTGGTCCCAAAGCCAGTGCTGGCTGCCGGCTGGACCTGAGTGGGTGGGAAGCTCACTGCTACCCGCCCGCAGCTCCTTAAACACACACACACACACGAACACACACACACACACACACACACACACACACACACACTCATGCCCATGGCTCCGGGCACATCAGGGTTTGTTTTTGGTCACCATGAGGGTTCCTTCCACACATCTCAGCATGCACCAGCTGCTTAGCAACACACCCTTGGGCCGAACTGGGAATTAAATGGTTCTCTGGCTGCTGTAACAACAGGTGCCCCATGGGAGAAGGAGGGTCCCTGGGAGGGACTCGAGCTGAGGACAAGGCTGTGAGGTGGCCAGGAGGACAGCAGAGACAGGACAACTGAGGCACTGGTGCTGAGCCAGGACTCTCAGGGACCTGCTGGAATGATGGTCCAGAAAATAGAATCCCGACAGAAAGCCGTGGGCAGTGGGGAAGCAGCCCAGATGCTGATAACAGGTGGCAGGGAAAATGTACAAATTCATAAATATATGCTGATGGGACTTGCCTTGGCAGGATGACCTGGCTTCAGGTCATTAGTCTTCCACACTGGTTTGTGGTTCTTGCCTTTGGTGCCTGAGTGACTGCTCAGTCATGTCCAACTCTTGTGACCCCATGGACTCCATTCCATGGCTCCTCTGTCCATGGAATTTTCCAAGCAAGAATCCTGCAGTGGGATGCCATTTCTTCCTGCAAAGGATCTTCCCTACACAGGGATTGAACCTGCATCTCCTGCATTGGCAGATGGGTTCTTTACCATTGTAAAGCTCTTGCCTCTGGTGCTTAAAGTCAAAAATCTCTCCCCTAAGAGTCCTGCCTCTGGTGCAGCAAGCAGGGGAAACAGGGCCCCCAGGCAGGTAGCTTTCCCAGATTCATACCTCCACTCTGCCATTTACTGTGTGACCTTAAGAAAATTGCTTAACCTCTCTGTGCCTCAGATTTCTCATCCTTGGGCACTGCCTCATAGGACCGCTGTGAGACTTAAGTGAAAGCAGGTTACTGTTCAGTCTTTCAGTGGTGTCTGACTCTGACCACATGGACTGCAGCACACCAGGCTTCCCTGTCCTTCGCTGCCTCCCAATTTGCTCACACTCATGTCCATTGAGTCGGTGATGCCATCCAGCCATCTCATCTTTGGTCACCCCTGCTCTCAATCTTTCCCAACATCTGGGTCTTTTCCAATGAATCAGCTCTTCACAAGTAAAAGGACCTAAACTGAGGTCCAGCTCACAGAGGTGGATCAACTTGTGATCATTTACACTTCTCTGGGATAAAAATGGTTTGTGGTCAGAGATGGCACAAACTGTAATGTAGACTCTGAAACATAGGCATGCATGATCCCGAGGGCAGGAGGAAGAGGTGTAAGCTACCTGTTATTTATTTATTTTTCTTTACTGTCTTCCATGTACCTCACACGGTCCAAAATGCTTTACATAAGCTAGTGCCTTAACCACTCCTGGGATTGGTCTTTTCACACCTGAAACTGAGGCTGAGAACAAAGTGCCCTCCCCAAGGTCACACAGCCACTTCAGAGGTGGACTGGGGTTTGATGTGGTCACTGTGGCTTCAGAGCTCCCCTCTGAGGGACTCTGACAGCTGCGCTGTCTCCCCTGTTACTTCTCTGAGAAGCAAAACGCACACTGGTCTCTCTCGGAGGGTCAGGATTTGTCGCTGGAGACAGCGCCTCCCCAGAGTGACAGCTTAAAACTGTGCAAATCCAGTGGCTTTGCACCATGGCACTCCTTGTGCCCGCACCCAGGATGGGGAAATACCAGCCCCGGTTTTGAGGAAATGGGAGATGTGACCAAGGTGAGAAGGCATTTAGACACTGGATCTGGAATAAAGCGCCACACGTCAGCAAGAGGCCCAGGCCATCGGGCGGTGGTGTGTCCAGGGCGTGACCGAGGGTGTCCGAGGGCGGGGAGGAAAAACCAGTGACTGGGCTTGAGAAGGCACAACTTTCCTTGCTAACATACACACCCCTGCTCCCCTGACTAAGTGGACGCTTCTGCTATAACATATACGTCATCCCAAAGTTCATTTAAAGCAGTAGCCTATTTCTAGAATCTAGGTAATTAAAACACATTCTAGGTCTTCCCTGGTGACTAAGTGGTAAAAAAAATCTGCCTGCCAATGCAGGAGACACGGGTTTGATCCCTGAGTCAGGAAGTTCCCCTAGAGAAGAAAATGGCAACCCGCTCTGGTATTCCAGATTGGAGAATTCCATGGATAGAAGAGTCTGGTGAACTGCAGTGCATAGAGCTGCAAAGAGCTGGTGGACAGGACTGAGCAACTAAACAACAACCCATTTATAAGCAGAGAAGCTGAGGTGCTGAGAGCAGAAATGGTTCTGGCGCTCCACTATCATCTGTAGACTCTCCGCCTGGCCCCCGGCCCCCATTCCCACGCCCCCTCCTAAGGCTGCTGGTGGGTGTTTTTCAGCACCTCCTGCCCCGAGTGGACTCCCCTCCCCTCCCTAGGGGAAGGCCTGCAAGGCTCTCCTTGGGAGGTTCTGCATCTTTATTCATGAGCCTGGGGGCGGGGGGTGGGAGGGAGGAGCCGGGAGCCTTGGTAAGTCTGCTCTCTGCTTTCCCTGCTGAGAGATAAATATGGAAATATGAGAGAACTTCCCCATCAGGAGTCGGAACTACCACCTCATCTAATGCCTAAGCACCTGGGGCCAGAGGAGGTAGCTCTGGATCTTTAAGGCTGAATGGCTCAGTGTCCTCAACCCCAGCTCAGCGCCCCCTCCAGCCTTCCCGCACCCCCAGACAGGATCACCCAGGCAGACTGATGCAGCTGAAGCAGCTCATTCACAGGTGCGGTGCCATCCCACATCGCCATTGCTGCACCCTCTCCCTGCACCCCCTGCAGGCCCTACCCTCAACCTGCCCCCCCAACAACCCCACCCCCACCAGCGATGCTGAGCAGCTAAGTCAAGAAGCCTTGGCCCTGGCCAAAGCCCACGATCCTATAGAATCTCTGAGCGACCGAGCCCATCAGGAGCTTCAGAAGGTCTGCTGACCTCACCCGCCGGGCTTCTCTGCTTCTCTATCAGACTAGAATGGACGCAGATGGTCTACTGTTGGTACATGGTGAGATTGAGAGGCAGAATTGGGATTTTGCCCTTTCTGGTAGCTGTGTTCCTACATGTTAGATCAGAGGCAAGTAGCTTGGTAAGAGTGTAGCCTCTAGAGTGAAACGAGTTCAATTCTGCCAATAACTAGGTGTGTGATCTTGGGCAAAGTAACATAATACCCCTTGTGTCTCCGCTGACTCGTCTCTGTAATGGGTTGGGAGTGGTACCTCTGTCAGAGGGTTGTTAGAGGATTCCACGGGGAAACATTGGCAGTGTGCTGAAACACGCCTGGAACGTAGGAAGTGCTATAAAAGTGTTGTTAATTAAATCAGCATCTTTTGTCAAGTATAATGTTGTCAATTATGCAGATTTAGAATTACAGGGGTTGATAGACCCTCTCGAGCTGATGGAGAATCAACCCCCTCATTCTACACGAGAGGAAACAGGCCCAATTGCTCAGACCCTTCCCTGACATCAATAAGTGTCACCTTCAGAACTTGGACTCCGACCCTTGTCTGCTCTGGGGTCATGCCCTGCCGGAGATAGAGAGTAAAACCTCTGCCATCTGGCACCCAGAACCCCAGTGGCTCCTGCCTTTGTCCATATCAGAGTGGGAGGGTTCTCTCGTGGCCCCCTACTGGCAGACTCTTCAGAGACTTCCCCTGCACCCTGAGATCTAATCTCTGGCTCAGACGGTAAAGCGTCTGCTGTGATGTGGGAGACCTAGGTTCGATCCCTGGGTCGGGTAGATCCCCTGGAGAAGGAAATGGCAACCCACTCCAGTACTCTTGCCTAGAAAATTTCATGGATGGAGGAGCCTGGTGGGCTACAGTCCATGGGATTGCAAAGAGTCGGACACGACTGAGCAACTTCACTCACTTCATTCACTCAGACAACCGAGTCAAGAATCAAATGGCCTTTGCTGGGGTTACTCCTCATAGAGAGGAGGATCAAGGAGTCTGGGTTTGGCAGGAGAAGCTGCAGAGGCAGGCTCCGTCCCAGGAAGCTCTGTCCGAGGCTGGCTCTGCAGCAGGATGAGAAGTGGTGAGGGTCTGACGCCCCGGCTTGGCTGCGTCTGCGTGAGTTTTATGTTCCTGCTCTTTGTAACCTTGAGTCCTGACTCTTGGTGCCTCTTTTGTGTGTGTTAGTCACTCAGTTGTGTCCCACGCTTTGTGATTTTATGGACAGTAGCCCACCAGGCTCCTCTGTGCATGGAGTTCTCCAGGCAAGAATACTGGAGTGGGTTGCCATTCCCCTCTCCAGGGTATCTTCCTAACCCAGGGATCAAACCTGGATCTCCTGCATTGCAAGCAGATTTTTTACCAGCTGAACCATCAGCCCAGTTCCTCTTCTGGCCCTTCCCAAACAAAGACTTCTCCTTCCCACAGCAGGTTCCGAACTCTGGGTTGTGGTGAAAAGGAACCCCTCCTGGAATCAGCAGTCCAGTGAGATCTGGAAATAGGGGTTTGGGGTTTTTCTGTAGCAACAGGAATCTACTGCTATGGTCTGTTCTGGTTTTTTCACTCTTTCGCTCCGGAGCTGGGTTGGGAAGATGGGGTATATTACTGCCCTGGGGGGCGAGGGAGAGCCTACACTTCTTAGAATTTCTCCTGTTGCAAGAATTCTTTGCCTCAACTCAAAATCTGGCCACAGTTTATGCTTTTCTGCATCCCTTTCAGCAGTTAGACTAGCACCTGGGTGCTATTTAGTAGACGATTATTGACTAATCGTTCCATTTTTTCGATTCTAGTGTCCTCCTCCTTAAATCCCAAAGATCCCAGCCCAGCAGCCAATTCTTCCCCTACCCAGTTTTCATATAAACAAAGACTTTGAAAAAGCTGTAAAAACACTTTGCCAAAGGTCCCACATTTAGGAAACTGCAGAACTGATACTCGATCCCAGACCCATCTGATCCTACCATCATGGCATACCGCCCTTCCTCCTCCATGTGATCTGTTTCTCTTGTTCATTTCTTGGTCTGCAGTCTTACCTTTTTCTTATTCCTCTGGTGGCAGAGATGGCATTACATCTGGAGCAATTTGTGGCTCCCCTGTGGCTCAGATGGTAAAGAATCTGCCTGCAATGCAGGAGAAACTGGGTTCAATCCCTGGGTCAGGAAGGTCCCCTGGAGAAGGGAACGGCAATGCACTCCAGTATTCTTACCTGGAGAATCCCATGGACAGAGAATCCTGGGGAGCCACAGTCCATGGGGTCAAAAGTCAGACATGACTGAGCAGCTAACGCTTTCCCTTTCACTTGAACAATTTAGGTAAAAGTTATGGATATGTCAGCAATGATGGACAGTAAACAATCGAGGGAAACATTTTAGAGTTGGGAGGGAGACTTCTCTTTCTAGGAAAGGGAGAACACAGCTACTGAGGTGGTGGCCCTGTATATGTTCGTTTCTTACAAATGAGTTCAACTGCTACAGAGAGAACTCCCCATCTCAGGCAGTCATTGCGGTTCCTATTGCCAGCTGAGGTGTACAGCTCTCTCTTCAGAGTTGCAGCCTTGGTGACCTGTGACATTATATTAATAGAAGGTTTTAATTGAGATGCGGCCAGGCTGATCATTCTCATCTTGGTCACCATGATGTTGTGAAATGAATTGGGCCTAGGGTGAAATGGTCATCGATCCTGAGGAGACTGCTTTATTCTAGGAGGAGTTCAGAAGGTGAAATAAATAAGCAGTTTCAGACCCGCTGCAAAATCTGCTGCTCTGCCCACTTCAGTTGGAATAATTGAAGAGACTGTGAGATGAGGGATCCTTTTCCAATTTTCCCCTACACTACCAGCTTTCCACTGAGCATCTTCAGAGAGCCTCACCCCTTCCTTAGTTTCAAAGATGGGTTTCTTTTTAAATTGGCAAAATTGTCTTCTTTCTAATAGAGCAGACTGACTTTTAATGGAAACAAGACAATTTACTGTTGTGTAATTTACTATTGTTGGCCCCCTATTTTGTAATATGCTAACAGTAGACTGCTTTATCCTGGTGGTTCAACATTAGTCAACAAGAGAAGTACTAGAGGAAACCCCTTGTCCCAAATCAAGATGTCATTGAACCAATTTGTAATATGAATTGGGTATTTGGGCAGAAGTAGAGAGAGTTTATTTATTTATTTATTGAGAGAGAGAGTTTATTTTTAAAGTCTGAGTAACCAGTGAGTGGGCTTCTGAGGTGGCTCAGTGGTAGAGAATGTGCCTGCCAACGCTGGAGACCCAGGTTTGATCCCTGGATTGGGAAGATTCTCTGGAGAAGGAAGTGGCAATCCACTCCAGTATTCTTGCCTGGGAAATCCTATGAACAGAGGAGCTTGGAGAGCTACGGTGCATTGGGTCACAAAAAAGTCAGACACGACTTAGTGACTAAACAACAACAATAGATATGTTCACCTTTCAAAGTCTGATCCTGTAATTAGACTATACCAGCGAAAGGGGCCACACTCACTGGGAAAGACCCTGATGCTGGGAAAGACGAATGGCAGGAGGAGAAAGGGCGGCGGGGGTTGAGATGATTGGATGGCATCACTGACTTCGTGGATATGAGTTTGAGCCAACTCTGGGAGATGGTGAAGGACAGGGAAGCCTGGCGTGCTGCAGTCCATGGGGTCACAAAGAGTCAGACACGACTTAGCAACTAGACAACAGCCACACAAGGGGGCAGTAAATTAACAAGTCCAAATTCATGAAAGTATCACCCATTTGCCAACATAATTTTCTTTTCTCCTTTTTCTTTTTTAAAGATTTCACTTCTAGAATCAGGAAAAAAAAAGAAATAAAATGTGATAGCTAAAAGACATTTTGAAGCTTACCTGATTTATGCCATCATTTTATATCCAAACTGGCTTGAGTTCAGTCGCAACTAGATACCCTGCCACAACCCAGCATCGGCTCCTCTGCAGCGAGTTGCTTTCTTTATCCACTCTGAGCATTTATAGAGCATTTATCAAGCATCTGCAGGATAACAGATCATAGTCTAAAACCAGGGAAGATGCAATTAAGAGCATAGTATTTCCTTTAACGAAGAGGCGATTCTGGCTTTACCTATGGTGTGATTCTCAAATGAGGGAGACCGGAACATTAGTCAGGATTTCTGCTGCTTGTGTCTTGTTTTCTATAATAAGGTCAGAGAACTTCCCTGGGCCTCATGACCTTCTTGGGGCGATATGCCTACGGAGGGACCTGATCCAGGACATAAGTGAAAATTGCTTCCGTGACCCAAGGGGCAGAACCCCTCTCTAGGAATTTAATTCAGGACTAATTTTCTTCTCAAATAGATGCAGCTCAAGAACCATGAGCTAATAGTGGTTGTCTCATAATAAAACCTGGAGTCCTGAGGGACCCATAATGTAAAAAATGGATATCGTCACCTAGAGTACAAGTGAAGAGGCAGTTCTGAAAAGTGACCTCCGGATCTGGGTGCCCCCCATGGCGGGCAGGATAGAGGGGCTGTGTCTTTAATCTCTTTCCAGAGAGCCCACATGCGGAAGGCAGCTCACACTTTGGGCTGCATCTACATCTGATTGGTTATGTCTGCTTGAGGGCAGGGACCGGGTCTTATATTTTACTCTTATTCTTTTTCGCTGCCCCTCACCCTCCCTCCCTCCCACACAGAGCTCAGCATGAAGCCTGGCACCACCCCTGGCTCTTGGGAATATCTGTTGAATGAACATCTTGGCAGAGAACAGTTTGGGGATGCACCATTTCTGATTAAGGGGAAATATCTCTCTCCTTTTCCCCTGCACATGACCAAGTGCACGTACTGCTCTGATGATGATTCAGTCCTCATGAATCATCGGTTGAAGCAGTAACGGGAATGACACGATTTAAGGCCAAGTGGGAGCCTTCTTTAGCTGAGCTGACTTAAGACACCCTTCAGAACACATTTCAGGCCTTCCCTGGTCGTGGGGCAGATTTGCTGCTGTATCCTCAGGCTCGAAAAAGACCTGCTGTGCTGAGTCATATGTTCATCTGACACCTCCCGTGTGCCTGGCCCTGTGCTAGATGCCAGGGATCACAGTGGTGGGCGAAAACAGGCCACTCCTTGCCCCTATTTAGTTTATAGTCTACTAGGGGAGGGACTTCCCTGGTGGTTCAGGGGTACAGAATCCGCCTGTCAATGCAGGAGACGCAGGTTCAGTTTCTGGGTCAGCAAGATCCCCTGGAGAAGGAAATGGCAACCCTCTCCAGTATTCTTGCCTGGGATATCCCATGGACAGAGGAGCTTGGCGGGCTGCAGTGCATGGGGTCACAAGAGAGTGGGACACGACTTGGCGACTAAACAACCACAACAACAACTACTAAGGAAGATGGGCCTTAATCAAGCAATTTCTTGATTGAACATTTCTTCACTACGATGATAAATGTAATCGAGGGTGGGACTCAGTGATGTGCGTGTGTATAATGGGAGCTTCTGATGTTGACTCGGAGAAGACTTCAAGGTCTGAAAAAGAAGCAGGCATTAACTGGGTTGGAGCAGAAAAGGAGCATTCCAGACAAACAGAAAAACATGGCAAAGGCTACATGCTGTGGCTGAGAGCTCAGTAAGGTCCCAGGTAGCAGGTAGTGAAAGAAGCCCAGAGGGCAGATGAGTGGACCAAAAACTGGATACAGAGGCTTAGGGGTAATTTTGTTCCTTGTCCTGAGAACAGTTAGATGCTATTGACGGTTATGGGAAGTGGACAGGAGAAAACTTGGGTGTGAAAAGTCCCCTCTGGACCTGTGACAGCTTGTCACAGGGCATGATGAGCCTAAAGCCAAAACCAAATACCAAGTGAATCCTCAAGGACACCAGCTTGGCCAGCATCCCGGGGCATGTGTGTGAGAGAGCCCAGCGCTAACCAGCTGCTCACCCAGCTGCCATCTGCAAACATCAGGAGATGGGGTGCTTCTGGACAGCTTTGAGGGGAACATGGAGGGGACCAGGCCCGGCTTCTTCCAGCCTCAGACAGTTTCCGCATGTTCTGTCCCCAGTACATCTCACAACACTTCTACATCATAGGTATTGATTATTATTGCCCTATTTTGTGGAAGAGGAAACTGAGGCTCAGATGACTCCGTCCACATCACAGAATAAGGCAGAACTGAGCTCACATCTCACCTCTGCTTCTCGTGAGCCTGGGGTGGATCCTGCTTTCTCTCAAGGACCACACACCCTGCAGCCCTGCGGGCAAGATGGAGTATCTGCTCTGAGCTGGGCCACAGTGAGGTCCCAGAGGCTGACTGCCATCCTTGGTTGGCCTCTCTCCCTCCACAGCAGTACCTGCCCTGGAGCCAGGGGCTATGGTCCCCACCGACCTGCCCAGAGCCCAACCCTTCCTGCTGCCTGGAGAGGAGGGGGTGTCCCCTGTGAGGGACAGGTGTTTCCCCCTTTTTGTCCCTAACAGTGGGTACCCACTCCCTGTGAGCCTGCCCTGACCTGGCCCAGCCTTGATGACGAGAATTGAGGCTCCTGTGAGCCCGGTGTGAGGGGAGGAAGCAGCAGAGTCATGGGCCAGATGGGCAGATCCTTTCCAGAACATGGTGGAGGAGGCAGGCTGCAGCTCCACTTTGGTGCAGAAGGCCAGGCAGACCCAGCAAGTGTAGGAGAGGCAGCATCCACTGAGCAAGCTGGGTTTGATCCCAGCGCCCTCCCCCTCCTTAGAGATACAGCCTTATTGTTGTTGTTCAGTCCCTAAGTTACATCCGACTCTTTGCAACCCCATGAACTGCAGCACGCCAGGCTTTCCTGTCCTTCCCTGTCTCCCTGAGTTTGCTCAAACTCTTATCCATTGAGTCAGTGATGCCATCCAACCATCTCATCCTTTGTCACCCCCTTCGCCTCTTGCCCTCAATCTTTCCCAGCTGCAGGGTCTTTTCCAATGATGCAACCTTGAGCCAGTTACTTAATGCAGAGCGATGACCCTCTAGCCCTAAATGTGTTCAAAGACCAGCTGAGGCAGCACAGGAGAAGGACCTGTCTAGGACCTCGCTCCCCTATAGGCTCTCACGAACCACTGTTCTACTGGCAGGACCTGGAGAGGTTGATTTCTGAGCCAGGTCATCCATGAGATGCTTCTGGCTCATTCCAGCAGAGGGTAGGGGAGATGACCTCAGAAGCAGAAGTGCCATATTTCAGTGGTGCAATAGAGAAGACTCTGTCATACTGCTCATCACTTAACAGGCCAATAAATTGAGAGAGAAGTTGTTCAAACAAGGGATAGTGACTTTATTTGGAGAGCAGCAGACCCAGAAGATGGTGGACTCATGTCCCTAAGAACCATCTTGCCCAGTTTGGATGTTAGCTTATTTTATAGAACAAAGAGGGGGAGGTGAGAAGGTAAAGTAAAAAAAAAGGCAATAAGTTGTTGCAAATATTTCCTGGTTCCAGCCAGACTCCTGGGAGGATGTGTTAATTTCTTCTTTCCTGCATCCATTCACAGGTGGACCTGGTCAGGATGTTTCCTGTGAGCTTAAATAAAGGTATTTTAGCTTAACTCTCAGGCATGGGAGGCAGGGTTCCTGGACGTGGGACATTATGTATACTTCAAGGTGGCTCAGCAGTTTAAAAAAATCTGCCTGTCAATGCAGGAGATGCAGATCCACATTCAATTCCTGGGTTTGGAGGATTCCCGGGAGAAGAAAATGGCAATCCACTCCAGTATTCTTGCTAGGAAATTCAACGAACAGAGGAGACTGTCAGGCTGCAGTCCATGGGATCACGAAGACGGGACACGACTTAGCAACTAACAGCAACATTCCTTTAGTGATGAGCCTGTAGCAAAAGCAACAGAATATAAAGGCTAAAGTTAAAAAAAAATAGATCCAATATGGAGTCAGATTTGTTCTTCCCTACTACCACTCCATCCTTGGGGAGGGGATTGTGTTGGTGGGTTCATAAGCCAGACAATATAGGCTTCTGACATGTGAGAACAAAGGAAAACAGAACTGACCTGAGTGAGGACTTTTCCAAAGGGACTGTGTCTGATGAGAGACTGGATGGCAGGCCTCTCCATGACAGTGAGCCGCGGAGTGGTCCAAGAATACTCTGCTCTTTGATCCCATCATGAGCGCTATTTCAGGCCGACTAATGGGCAGACATCTGTTCTGAGGTCTGAGGGCTGCCCAGCAGCAGCCCAGAGCTGGAGAGAGACCGCCCACCTCAGTGTCCCGCGGCCACTCCCCCCTGATACAGCAGGTCTGCGGTCAGCCGTCACGGTGGGTGAAAGCCTTGCTTGTGAAAACCTGCTCCGCCTGAAGCTTGGACGGAGAGCTTCTAGGGGACCCAAATCCTCCATCAAACTGAGGGAGGCCCCAGTGACTCCGAGAGAGAAGGGAGGATTCTCATGGGAAATGTATAACTCAGTACAACTTCTAGAAGGATGAGGTAGACACACGGACAGCAGCTAGGGCTGGAGTCGGGGATGGAAGCACTATGTTTTGACGTCATTTTTTTTTTTTTTTTTGCCGCAGCCACCTGTGTTGCACTGGGGATGGTGGGGGGTTGGAAGAACACTGGATATTCAGTATGAGATATCTGGGGTTCACTCGCCATCTCTTAAGGAGACACCCCATTTAATATTCACAACTGCATAGATTATTGAAAAGATGGAAATGTGGGACATCAGCCCACTCTCTGTAAGGAAAACCTCTGCTGTGGCTTTGGAGTAGGCTGATTAATCTGTGCCAAGTCTCCCTTTGTCCCCCTGGGGAGAGGCAGTGTCCTTGAGCATTTGCTGGTTTTTTTCCTCTTCTGCGCATTGCTTAGTTCTGAGTAAGGATGTGGAGTACAGTGGGATACAGTCTAGATTTGTGTAATCCCCCAAGTTTTGGACTCTGAGACCTTTCTTAAGCTATGATGAAGAGCAGTGAATTGTCACCACCTGCATATCAGGGTGGGGGAAGGGAGCCGCACACTAAATTTTCATTAAGTTTCAAACTCATAAGATCATTCCCATAACTTTCTCTTGTGGCTCTATGCACTTGTATTGCGCTTAAGTCACTCAGTCGTGTCTGACTCTTTGCGACCGTAGGGACTGTAGCCCGCCAGGCTCCTCTGTCCATGGGATTCTCCAGGCAAGAACACTGGAGTGGGTTGCCATGCCCTCCTCTAGGGGATCTTTCAAACCCAAGTCTTCCGCATTGCAGGTGGATTCATTACCGGCTGAGCCACCAGGGAAGCCCAAGAATATTGGAGTGGGTAACCTATCCCTTCTCCAGGGGATCTTCCCAACCCAGGAATTGAACCGGGGTCTCCTACATTGCAGGTGGATTCTTTACCAGCTGAGCTACCATATCATAGTGCAGTTTTATACTTATGTAGTTGTATGATTAGTGTCTAGGTCTCCCACGATTATAAAAATATATTTTTTCTACTTTGGCCACCACTCAACACAGTGCTTGACAGGTAGTAACTGCTCAGTAAATATTTGTTGCATTAAAGGATGAATGAATCATGAAAAATATCCCTCAGGAGCATTCTAGTGATTTTCATGTAGTACATACTTCCTGCCAGGAGATGGCGATAAATACACAGTATTAGCAGGATGAAAGCTAAGAATTACATAATGCAACAAATTCGTTTGTTTCATCAGATGTGGATTTAACTTTATTTCTTCAGCTAATACTTGGTTAGGGCTTCCCAGGTGGTTCAGCGGTAAAGAATCCACCTGCCAATGAAGGAGATGCAAGAGATGTGGGGTCAATCCCTGGGTTGGGAAGATCCCCTGGAGAAGGAAATGGCAACTCACTCCAGTATTCTTGCCTGGGAAATCCCATGGACACAGGAGCCTGGCAGGCTACCGTCCATGAGGTCACAAACACTCGAAAACAACTGAGAGACTGAACACACACACACAATACTTGATTAAGAGAAACAGAAAGATGTAGCAGAAATGACCTGATAGATACACATTCAAATCCTGCCTCTATCATAGCCAGCCAGGCACCATGAGCAAAGGCCTTGACATTTCAAGCTTGTCCACAAGGAGTTTGTGATGGCATAGTGTTCAGAGTACGATGCAGAGTTTATGATCAAACTCTTCCAGGCAGATCAGGCAGATAAATTTTTTCCCCCTAACTTTCTACCTTCTGTTTGTTATATAGTAGTCGGTCCCTCAGCATCCATGGGAATTGGTTCTAGGACTCAAATACCAAAATCCCCAGATGCTCAGATTCCTTGTATAAGCTGGCCTAGTACACTCAGCCCTCCATAGCTGGGGGTCCCAGAGAACCCAGGGACAGAGGGGCTACTTGGTGGTCCCACCTTCTGTTACTAGCTCTGAGCCCCCAAGTGTTTGAACCAAAGGTCTGTGGGCTACACAGGGGCAAGGATAAAAGAGAGCTGTAGAGAAGACTGCCTCCAGGACAGCCTCACCCCCAGCCCAAGGAGCCTGGGGGACTGGCCAGTTCAGATGCCCCCAGAATTAAGCCTAGGGCTCTGCTGGCCTGAACCTGGAGCAGACGCTGCTCCACCCCAAACCCTGCTCTTCAAAAAGGAGCCTTCTCCTGGGTATACAGGCTGCTCCACTGATGCCAAACCCCAAAGGATGCCTCTGGGAAGCACACCACACAGCTTCTGGGGTCAGAAGGATTCCTGGTTGGTAGCCTGGATTCCCATCAAGCAGCAGTTATTAACTGGCCATTTGCAGCTGCTTCCCAGGTGGCTCAGGGTAAAGAATCTGCCTCCCAATGCAGGAGATACAGATGTAGATTCGATCCCTAGCTTGAGAAGATCCCCTGGAGGAGGAAATGGCAACCCACTCCAGTATTCTTCCCTGGGAAATCCCATGGACAGAGGAGCCTGGTGGGATACAGTCCATGGAATCTCAAAGAGTCAGGCACAACCTGGCGACTAAACAGTGTACTCTGTTGTTTAGTCAGACAAAACTAAACAATCTGTTTCTTGGATGAGGCGTTTTTTGTTTTTGTTTTTTTACTTTTCTTTTAATGGAAATACAAGATACACTAGATTTAAAAATTTTGACCAAAAATAGAACTGTGTGTGTATACATGGGCATAGAAGAGACAATGGGAATTAATTGAAGGTTAGCTATATTAGATTATCTAATATAGTTTTTGAAAATTTTTACAACAAAATTTATTTCCTTTTAAACAAGTTGCTATGGGCCGAATGTCCGTGTATCCTAAATTCTTATGTTGAAACTTCATACCCAAAATGACGGTATTAGGAGGGAAGTGCTTAGGTCATGAGGGTGGAACCTTCATGAATAGGATTGAAGAAAGTGAAAGTGTTGCTGAATTGTGTTCAACTCTTTGCAACTCCGTGGACTCTAGCCCGCCAGGCACCTCTGTCCATGGAATTCTCCAGGCAAGAATACTGGAGTGGGTTGCCATTCCCTTCTCCAGGGGATCTTCCCGATCCAGGGATCAAACCCACATCTCCCACATTGTAGGGCAGATTCTTTACTATTTGAGCTATCCGGGAAGCCCCATGAACAGGATTAGTGCTCTTATAAAAGAAACCTCATAGAGTGTCCTTGCACCTTCCAAAACGTGAGGACACAGCAAACAGTCAGCAGACTGCAATCCAGAGGAAGGCTCTTACCAGTACCTGACCATGCCAGCATCTTGATCTTAAACATCTAGCCTCCAGAACTATGAGAAATAAATGTATGTTGTTTACTAGCTACCCAAGCCATGGTAGTTTTTTATAGCAACCTAAGGGCTTTCCAGATAGCACTAGTGGTAAAAAAAAAAAAAAAAAAAAAAAGCTGCCTGGCAATACAGGAGACGTAAGAAACTCGGCTTTGAGCCCTGGGTCGTGAGGATCCCCTGGAGGAGGTCATGACAAACCACTCCAGTATTCTTACCTGGAGAATTCTGTGGACAGAAGAGCCTGGTGGGCTACAGTCTGTAGGGTTGCAAAGAGACATGACTGAAGTGACTTAGCATGCACGCACAAAGACACAAGTGAAATATTTAAAACTATATATATAAATATATATATATTAAAATTTTCAACTTCCAAGTTTTTTTATATTAAAAGATTTGGATTATTAATAACAAAATTATTTCTACATCAATATTTAATTCAGGAGTTGATGCAAAATGCATTGAATTTTAAAAATACCCTTCAAGTAATAATACCCTCCAAATCCTTGTACTTCTTAGGCAGTGTTTTCCTGTGAGAGGAGTGGATATGAGTTCAAGACCTTGATTTCTTCCTACAGAAATTGAAGGGAGTATGGCTTCATTTTTTCTGTTATGACCCATCCAGAGTTGAATTATTTCATAAAAAGAAGGATCATTCCCCTGATTTGAAAAACTTGAAGTACTCAGAAAATCATAGGATGAATTTTCTAGAGGAAACAACCACTCCAGATATCTGAGGGCTCTTCATCACACACTCTGTTCCTCCAGAGAAAACATGTTGGCTGTAAAAGTCAGTAAACAGACCTTCAGCAAGGCACATGCAACTTTTATAGCTCAAAATTTACCATCGATTTTTTTTTTCTGAAGGCTTTTCAGATCTAAATTAATTTTTAATATACTGACCTGAGATGCCCAGCTATTTTCAGATAAAAATATCAAATAGCCCTTAACTTAAAAGGATGCTGTGAGATATAAAATGGGTAAAGTATTGCACCACCAGAAACCCACAGGGACAGAGAAAAATTATACCCAATGACTTCATGTCACTGGGTGCAGAAAGGCTGATGGATAAAAGTCCATAGGGAGACCTTGGAATGCACCAGGGGGCTCGGTCTGCTCTGTTTTTAGGTTATTATATTTCTCAGGTATAGGTTCTGCTCAAGACCCCTGAACACAGCATGTTAGCAAACAGCACCCCCTTAGAGAGAGAGAAAGACCGCCCAGGCAGAGGGCACATATGATACTTAGAATAAGGAATAAACATATTTGATCTTAGTCCTCGGTTCCTGGTACAGAAGTTCCTAAGACTCTAGGAATCTCTGGAGTGATTTGTCCACATGCATGTTCAGTCGTGTCCAACTCTTTGTGGCCCCATGGACTGTAGCCTGCCAGGCTCCTCTGTCCACGGGATTTTCCTGGGAAGAATACTGGAGTGGGTTGCATTTCCTTCTTTAGTGTCTATTGTATGTTAATGAGTGGTGATTGGGTGCTTGTCTCTTCAGGAGTGGGGCAGGATTGGGTGGGGGGCTGGTCCCAGAAAGACAAGGGGCAGATTAGAGACCTGGAACATCCAGCCCCAAGCCAGACCTCCAGTGGAGAGAGGGTGTCTGGAGGTTGAGTTCAATCACCAATGGCCAATGATTTAATCGATCATGCTTGCATAATGAAGCTGCCATAAAAACCCCTTAAACTATGGGGTTCCAGAAGCTTCCAGGCTGATGAAAGCATTCAAGGGCTGGGAGAGTGGGGCAACCTGTACTGGGAGCTCCATGCACCGCTTGCATTACTCTGTGCATCTCCTCTGTCGGGTTGTATCCTTTATAACCAACTGGTGAAGTGAAGTGAAAGTCGCTCAGTTGTGTTCGGCTCTTTGCAACCCCATGGACTATGCAGTCCATGGAATTCTCCAGACCAGAATACTGGAGTGAGTAGCCTCTCCCTTCTCCAGAGGATCTTCCTGACCCAGGAATCACACTGGGGTCTCCTGCATTGCAGGCAGATTCTTTACCAGCTGAGCCAAAAGGGAAGCCCAAGGATACTGGAGTGGGTAGCCTATCCCTTCTCCAGCGGATCTTCCCAACCCAGGAATCAAACTGGGGTCTCCTGAATTGCAGGCAAATTCTTTACCAACTGAGCTATCAGGGGAGCCCCAACAAACTGGTAATAGTAAATAAAGCGCCTTTCAGAATTTTGTGAGTCAGCAAATTCTCCCACCTGAGGAGGGGCCGTGGGAACCCTTTCACTTCATAGCAGGTCTCTGGGAGGCACAGGGGGCAGACTGAGGCTTGTGACTGGCATCTAGGGTGGGGGCAGTCTTTCTGGACTGATCCTCCCTTCTGGTGGTGGTGGTGGTGGTTTAGTTGCTCAGTCGTGTCTGACTCTTTCGATCCCATGGATTGTAGCCTGCCAGGCTCCTCTGTCCCTGGGGTTCTCCAGGCGAGAATACTGGAGTGGGTTGCAATTTCCTTCTCCAGAGGATCTTCCCCACCCAGGAATCAAACCCAGGTCTCCTGAATTGCAGGCAGATTCTTTACCAACTGAGCTATGAGGGAAGCCCCCAGTAACTCCAGGCCATTAAGGTCAGAAGTGGATTGACCTATAGGACACCCAGTTGGGATACAGCCAGTTGGAAAATTGGTTGTTGTGAGGAGAAAAAAATAGAACCACCCCCCAACTCCTCCCCTCCACATGTGGTTTTATAAGTGTTATGAATAATGAACAGTTCAGGGTATATGAGGCTCATAGTTACAGAATGAGTTGTTTGATTAGAAAAGAAGAGATGGTCAAATTTTATTTTCCAAGATTAATAAAATGATTGTTGTTGTTTCACACCACGAGGTTTAGGGGTAGCTTCTTACACAACAAGAGCAAGCACCAGATCAGATCCTGGCGTCTGGAAGTGGGAGCTACTGAAATGCAAATTGAAACCAGCTCTCCCCACCCTCCACCCCATCCCCCACCTCTGCCCCCGGGAATGCTTGTCTCATCCCTGGGCCTCCTGTATTCGCCCCTTACATGAAATGCTTGTCTTTTGTTTCTGGAGGGAGATTTCCTACCATCCAATGTGCTTCTCAGTGTAGGGGCAGTGGGTGGCAGGGCTCGGCGTGTCCCAGGTCAGGATGTACGGTGAGAAAGAGGATGCAGTCAGAGAGGGTATGACACCAGCCATCTGTGTGTGGCCAGCCTGACCCACTTAGCAAGTGGCCACACCCACACCAGAATATGAATGCCACGGCATCCTTAGGAATCTGCTTTGGACTTTGTATTTGGTGGATTTCTTCATCCAGAAACACGTATGCACCTTCTCTGGTTTAAAACAGCACGTGGTTTGTTTTTGTTTGGGGGTGGGATGAGGTTTATTTGCTAGTTTCCTGTGCTCCACCTGGAGAATGTCCTTTCCTTCTTTTTTTAATATTTTTATCAGACTATAGTTGCTTTACAATGTTGTGTTAGTTCCTACTAAACAGCAAAGAGAATCAGCCATACATATACGTACATACGCATATGGAGAATGTCCTTTAGCTTTGCAGAGGCAGAGGGTCAGGTATCAGAGCTCCCTGCTGTGTGTGGTGGGCCCAGGCGTGTGTCCAGGACTGGGGCCACTGCCGCGGTCTCCGTGGTCTTCCCACTTTGGGGGTCTGCACTCCCTCCTCCTCCTGTGTCCCTCTCCTGTCGCCTGCAGCATCCTGCCAGCTCTGAGAAGACACTTCTTTATGTCTCTCAGAAATAAGCCCAGTCATGTTCTATTTTTAGTGGGTCTTAAATGCCCTGCAAAAGAAAACTTTCTAGAAAAAGGAGTTGGACACTGGCCCAACACCCAGGGGGACCATGGTGGGTTGGGGGTCGGGAGTCACTGCCGGGAGGTCAGGGCCACCTTGCTCAGGCCCCATGGGCCGTGAACCTGGATGATCACACCCAGAGAAATGTGGGTGTCCAGGTCACATTGCCCAGTGCAGGAGAGAAGTCAGCTGGCTGTCCCTATCCTAGACCGTGAGGGAGAATGACCAGAAAGGTCACAGAGGAGGAATTCTAGCAGCCCTGATGCAGGTCCCACCGACCTGAAAGCCCAGTGTCTCCAGCCTCACCCTCGGGAAAGAGCGAGGAGCCTGGGAGCGAGGATGCATGGGGAGACCGCTTCCCTGTGCCGGTCCTTAGCCTTGAGTGTTGGGCCAAACCTTTTCCACGCGGGCAAGCTTGACCCCCTCGCCCCCGCCCTCCTCGCCATCCTGGAGGTCTGAGAGAGCCCTGGGTCAGCACGTGGCGGTGGCCTTTGACTTCAGGACCTGCGATTCTTCACTTACTGACAGGTGACCTTGTGTGTTCTGTTCTGTAGTTCTTCCCATATGGAGATGCCTCCAAGTTTGCCCAGCACGCCTTCCGCACCTTCGACAAGAACGGGGACGGTACCATCGACTTTCGAGAGTTCATCTGCGCGCTGTCCATCACCTCCAGGGGCAGCTTTGAGCAGAAGCTGAACTGGGCTTTCAACATGTATGACCTAGACGGGGACGGCAAGATCACCCGCGTGGAGATGCTAGAGATCATCGAGGTGAGGTCCCCGGGTGTTCTCAGGGCCTGGGCTGCTGCTGGCAGGAAGGCAGACCTTGGGAAGAGGCCCCCTGGGCACAGGCCTATGGCAGTCCCCTTCTCCCCACCAGGAGCCCTGGCAGGCCTTGAATCCTCTGTCCTGTCCCCTCCCTCCATGCTGGATAATGTCTCAGCTCCAAGCTGCTGGGCTCTGACTGTCAACCACATTTCAACCAGCCATGCTTGCACTGTGGGATCTTCCACCAACAAGAGCCTAGAGGGTGCGAAGGATGGCATCAGGACGCAGCTTCTCTGGCCCTGGCTTAGCTCTGCCCTGCTGGACGCCACTCTCTTCCTCAAGCCAACTTCCCCACGGGGGGCACAAGATGCTGCCCGTGGTCCCCAGTTTCCCATCATTCCACGTGGACAAGCATCCTTCTCAGTTGCCTGTGCAAGTGTCCCAGGACCCCCTGCCCACTACTGCGACCTCAGTCTTCAACACTGCTCTTTACACACTGAGCATGAGACACCTGGGTCTTGGATTTCCTGGAACACACAGCCTCACGTCAGGGCCTTGATATCTTCTCCCTCTGCCCGGGACACCCCCAGGTCCCCTCATTCCTCTCGGGGCTGCCCCCTCATCTCAACATCTTGGCAGGCCTTCCTCTCTGAACTCACATCCCCCTACCCCTGGGCCATCTAATCCCTTACCAACATTGTTTTTTTTCTGGTCACAGATTTTATCACTGCCCTAAATAACCTGATACAATAGAACGCAAGCTACATGTAAAGAGAGAGCCGTACTCTCTCACCGCTCTATCCCTCCAGCCTGGAACAGTCCGGGAGCCTGCCAGGCACTCACCCACTGATGAGTGAGTGCCTCTTCCCTCACTGACGGTCCTGGCTTGTGTGTCCACCTCTGTGCTGACCAGGTGACCCAAAGAGGGAGGTGCGCTACAGGCAGGACCAAGTGTCTCATCCTGGAGCTGGGGCAAGGCCCTGCCCAGACCACAGGGCTGAGATTTGGGGGGCAGCAGAGGTGGGGGTGGATTCTCAAAGCAGAGCTAAGGGGTGATGGCAAGAAACAGTAGTCAAAACCCAAGTGACCCAAACCCCCAGATGCCCGCTAGGCTATGCTGACTCTCTTCCCTCTGGGGCCACTCCCCAGCGCAGTCAGCGCTGGCCTCGGGAGCCCTGCCTTCCACTTACCCACCCGCCCCAGCAGCTTTAGTCCCTCCTCTGCCTTTAGTACCCACTTCCCTTCCCAAGTAAACTGGGAGACCCAGTAAGGTTCAGGCATGGAGTTGGCTATAGGGCGTTGAGCACCAAACCATCAAAAAATGAAAAAATGATAATAAACCTACTGCTCAAGACTGTGGTAATAATTAGGCACCTGGAACACTTTCTCTCAGGCTTCCCTGATGACTCGGTGGTTAAAGAATCTGCCTGCCAAGGCAGGAGACACAGGTTCGATCCCAGGGTCGGGAAGATCTGCTGGAGAAGGAAATGGCAACCCACTCCAGTATTCTTGCCTGGGAAATCCCATGGACAGAGGAGCCTGGCGGGCTACAGTCCGGGGGTCAGAAAGAGTTGGACACGACTGAGCGACTAAACAACAATACTTCCTGTCATGTAGGAAACGCTCAGTACACAGCAGTTCACTCTCGAGGCTCTGTCTCCCTTGGAAATGCCATTCACCTCGACTCTCAGCTCCTTTCCTTCTGATCAGCCGTGCCCCTTCTTCATGCTCCCTCTGCACGTGGCTCTCTATCTCCTCCTGCAGTATTTTCTCCAGCTTCTAGCCCTCTGCACTTGCACCCTGGCACCCTTTCCTGCCTCCAGGTTCCTTTTTGCTGAGTCGCCTTTTCAGAACCAAGGCATCAGTAACTGATACAGTCTTAACAGCATCTCTGTACTTCAGGAGCTGCTCATTCATTTGGTCAAAAGTCTTTACAGACTTTTGTGCCTCCATGCCAGGCACAGCCGTGCACACAGATTCGGCTGTCCAACTGACATCCGTTCGCTTGCATGTCCGCTGCAGCCTCACTGTCCTTCCAGGGCTGCTCACCCTTGAACACACACTGCTGGCCACTTTGGCCTCTACCATGCTTTTCACCTGAGCTTTCCACCTTTTCCTTCAGGGCTCTGGGCCCACCCAAATCTTTCTTTATGCTTTAAGGTCTAGGGTATTCACCATCATCATAATCCAATTGTAGAACATTTTTATTTTCCCAGTAAGATCTCTTATGCTCATGGGTACCCCAGGTTCTGGAAACTACCCTTCTACTTTTTCTTTGTGGATTTGTCTCGCTGAGCATTTCATATAGATGGAATCCTACAATATACGTTTAGCCTTTTATATATGGCATCTTTTTTTTACATTTATCTATGTTGTAGCATCTATCAGTGTTTCATTCCTTTCTGTTGCTAAAATCATATGCAGTTGTACAGATATGTCATATTTTATTTATCTCTTTGCCAGTTGAGTATTTGTGCTGTTTCACTTTTGGGCTATTATTGAAATTGCTGCTATATGTTCACCTACAAGTCTTTGTGTAGATGAGCATTTCTTTTTTAAGGCACTTTCCTAAGAATGAAACTCATTTCTACCTTTAATTTCCATTTTGAGAATTACATATGTGCAGTTGAATGGAAAATGGAACCGTCTTACTGTGTTCTTTCACTCATGAAGAGAGTCCCTGACTTGCAGATCCCCCTCAGTTAACTTCTTTTAGGGCTTAATTTTACTGGTGCACCTCGCTTGCTTTCTTGACAGATTCTAAGCCCCTTAGCAGTTGGGACCACTGATTACAGTCTGTTTCATCTGGACCACTTCATCTTTTCCTAGATCTCCAAGGAGTAGAGCTTGTTGATTGCCATCTGACCTTAAACTCAGAAGTTTTCAAACCGAGCTCATCATTTTCCTCCCTAAACCTCCCTGATCATCATTCTTGATCTCACCACAACTCTTCACTCACTTCCTCCAGCCAGAAAATTTAGGAGTCACACGAAATTCTTCTCTATCCCATTAGTCATGAGACTCACACCGATTTGATTACACCACTCTCTTATTTAAAAGCATTTAAGGAGTTCTTTGAAGTAAATTTAAATTCTCTACCCCATCTTAGGTAAACTTTATGATCTATTTCTTGTCTTCCCAAGGCTATCTACAAAATGGTGGGCACAGTGATCATGATGAAAATGAATGAGGATGGCCTCACGCCCGAGCAACGAGTGGACAAGATTTTCAGCAAGATGGATAAGAACAAAGATGACCAGATTACACTGGATGAATTCAAAGAAGCTGCCAAGAGCGACCCTTCCATTGTACTACTTCTGCAGTGCGACATTCAGAAATGAGCAGAGGTCAATGCTATGGACTGCACAAGAGTATCAATGTTCCATTCAGTCTGCAGCTATTCACACACACACACAGAAACACACACACACACACACAAATATCGCTTGGACTACCTATAAATGGACTTGCTTCTTGTGTTTGAAACACTTGTGTGCATGAGAATGTCATTTGCTAATGAATTTTAAAAGCATATATTATAAAACAGACAACCTGCCACAATGTGATATGTGTAATATCATTTCATAAAAAAAACCTTCCTCCTCCAAAGCCTGGGCAGAAACGTGCTGCAAAGAGTTCTATGATTTCTTGTTCATGTTTTGCTATTGCTTGTGTCTCCTTGATTACATAATGTTAGTAGCACTGAGACCCCCACGGTAATGTAACTGAATTTTAAGCTGTGTCACCATTCTCCTGTAAAATAGTACTAGACAGACACACGGAGGAGATCTTGACTCCTCTGTGTGGTCCACACACAAGAGCTTGTATTATCAGTGAATATAAATGTACGACATTTGCATGCCTTTTAGGTTTGCCTTAATTCTTACCTCATTTGCACCCTATCAACCTGGAAAGAGCTGTGTTGGAATTAATGCAGTATAAACCTTACAAACTCTGCTAAATGACTCATAAGTATATCTATCTATAATATACATATACTCAAAGATATTATTTATTGAAAGTAAAAAAAAAGATGGATGTGTATTGATTTCTGCTTGAATTTTCAAAGACTTCCAAAGAGGTGGCAATAGATGTCCCAAATAAATTTATAACATTTGACTTTTCCCTCAGTTCTTATTTCTTAATTTCAAATTGGAAACAGATATTTCATAATCATCCAGGGTCAGTAGCAACAAACTTACTAAATTTCCCTTTGAACACACAACTTGGGGATTTGAAGACATAGTGACAACCAACGGGCAAAAAGCAACTTCTCAATATTTCATCATGGCCCTCAGAAGAGGGAAAATTAATATGGCATGTCAAGTGTAAATAAAACATAAAACTTACTCATTCTCAAAAAATGCTCACTATATGAGAATACATGCTATCTCAGTGTGACTGTGTGTTAAGTTTTGCACAACACACTGAGTGAGAAGCATCCTCTGAAAGATGCTGGCAGAAAAGGGGCCCTCTGTCTTGCCAAATCATAAACATACTCATGGTTTTAAAGATGGAACAAAATCCTGACCCTCTTGAGCTTGAGGAAGGAAGGCAGAGAGATTCCATGAAGAGCCCTAGGGGCGGGTTTGCGTTTTCAGAGCAAGCATGGATGAGACCGGTTTCTTTCTCCAGGACCATCCAGTAGAACTTGCTGGGATGGTGAAAACGTCTGCACTGGCTGCGTGTGACTTTGGAGCACTTCAAGTTCAGCTAATATGACTGGCAGACTGCATTTTTCATTTTATTTTAATTAATTTACATTTAATTTGCCCCATGTAGCGAGTTGTCATTGTATCAGACAGTACAGTGCTAAACTATTCACTTTTTATGGGCTGCCTTTTTTCCTAAATATTTGTCCCTTGTCTGTCTTAGGATCCTTAAGGGAGACCAGGGACCAGGGCCTGATGATTCCATTCAACTATTCAGCAAGAAACTGGGAGTGAGCAAAACTCCCCACAAACTCTCAGGAGAACAGCGGTACCTGAAACCCTGCCAGACCACACTTCCGCCCCCCGAGAGAACAGTCCCAAGGGCTCGTAGGACTTCCGGGTGCCCTTAACCCTGGACTTGGTGAGTCCAGAATGGAGGCAGGGGGAGATGGGGTCAGGCAGAGCCCCCAGTACTCTCTCCTCTGATTGAGGGTGGGGTGGAGGTGGTGGGTCGAGGAACTGGGAAGACACCTTAGAAAGGCACTTGGTGAAGTCAACCTCGAGTCAATGAATTCTTAGCAAATTTTGACTGATCACCTATAATGCACCCAACACCATTCTTCTGGGGAGAGACAGACAGTAACCACACACACCCACACAAACGTCCAGTTGTAAGAACTCTGAAGAAAAGCACAACAGGTGAAGACAGATGGAAAATGATGGGATGCAGCAGTGGTGTTTGCTCTAAGCTGGTTAGCTGACACTGATATAAGACCCAAGTGAAGGAAGTGAGCCGCATGGGTATTTGGGGCACTTAGGAAAAACAAACTCTCCAGGGTCTTCTCTGGTGGTCTAGCAGTTGAGACTTCACATTTCCACCATAAGGGGCATGGGTTTGATCCCTGCTCAGGGAACTAAGATCCCACATGCCCCTTGGTGCAGCCAAACAAACAAGAAAAAAACAAACCACACACCCTCCAGCAGACTTGGTTCAGTTCAGTTCTGTCGCTCAGTCATGTCCGACTCTCCGCGACCCCGTGGACTGCAGCACATTAGTCCTCCCTGTCCATCACCAACTCTGAGAGTTTACTCAAACTCATGTCCATTGAGCCAGTGATGCCATCCAACCATCTCATCCTTTGTCATCCCCTTCTCCTCCTGCCCTCAATCTTTCCTAGCATCAGGGTCTTTTCAAATGAGTCAGCTCTTCCCATCAGGTGGCCAAAGTATTGGAGTTTCAGCTTCAACATCAGTCCTTCCAGTGAACACCCAGGACTGATCTCCTTTAGGATGGACTGGTTGGATCTCCTTGCAGTCCAAGGGACTCTCAAGAGTCTTCTCCAGCACCACAGTTCAAAAGCATCAATTCTGCGGCCCTCAGCTTTCTTTAAAGTCCAACTCTCACATCCATACGTGACTACTGGAAAAACCATAGCTTTGACTAGATGGACCTTTGTTGTCAAAGTAATGTCTCTGCTTTTTAATATGCTGTCTAGGTTGGTCACAACTTCCCTTCCAAGGAGCAAGTGTCTTTTAATTTCATGGCTGCAATCACCATCTGCAGTGATTTTGGAGCCCCCCCAAAATAAAGTCTGCTACTGTTTACACTGTTTCCCCCATCTATTTGCCATGAAGTGATGGGACTGAATGCCATGACCTGTTTTCCCAGCAGACTCGCTGAGAAATAAATAAAATGTAGAAATTGGGCCAGCAAGTGAACATCTTATTATTTGTTTTAGTCCTCACTGCTCTACTAGTATAGATTGGTGCAGGGTGCTGAGAGCAGTTTGTCAGTGTTGGTTAGAATAAGTGCACATATGCCCTCTGACCCAACATCCCCATTCTTGGGTATGTTGCCCAAGATGCTCTCACAGGGGTCTGTATGGGGACTTGTCCCAGCATGTCTATGACAACTCTATTTCTGGTGTGGGGACAGGAGGTGACTAGTGGTTCGTGACTAGAAGATTAAATGAGTAAGACATGGTACATTCACCCTATGACCCACTAACCTTCAGCTGGGAGCCAATGTCCACACACGGGTTTTTACAATGCTGAAAGGGAGAAAAAGCAACAGTGAAATCTGTTGCACAGTATAATACATACAAATGAAGCATACCTTCTCACAAAAGAACGCCAAAGGCACATAAAATAAAAGGAAATATCACATTAGAGTTGGGGGGTGTACCACAACATTTTATCCTCTCCAAACTGTGATGGCTTAAAATAGAAGCCATCATCTTAATATTCCTCATGGCTACTGTGGGTTGGGAATTTGAGAAGGTTCACCTGAATGTTTCTGGTTGGGGGTTTCTCATGCAGTTGCAGTCACATGATAGTTTGAGCTGAAACAGGTCCCTGGAGCAGCCTGGAGTGGAGAGGGCATCCCTCCTCTTCCAACCTCAGAGCGTCTCCACACAGGCTGGTTTGTGCTTCCTCACCGCATGGCAACCTCAGAGCAGCCATAATACTTACCTGATGGTTCAGATCTCCAGCACAGGCATTCCTGCAAAGCAACTGGAAGTTTCATGGTCTTTTCTGACCTAGCCTCAATTGTCATGAAGTAGCACTTCCACAGCATTCCATTGATTACAGGAAAGTCACAAACCTAGCCCACAGTCAAGAAGGAAATTAGACTCCATGCCTTTCTTGCTGGGTTCTAAAAAGTTTCTAGAAGAACAGGAGCAATGTTGTTGCCACCCTTTTTGGAAAACCATTGGCCACAGTCTGCCCTGTAGCCACAATCCATCTCTTCCACTTTCAAAATGCATTCACCTGCTCCCAAGTAACGACAAAAGTCGGGCGTGAAGCCTCAGATCCCACCATCTAAAGGTTCCTCACAGTTGGTTCATCAAATATAAAATATTGAGACCATTTTTTTTTATCCAAAGGCCTGTGGATAACCAATAGGTAATTATTGCCCCCTTTCCCACTCACCTAACACAACATAGAACGTTTGGGATGGGGAAGCACAGTCAAAGCTATGGTTTTTCCAGTAGTCATGTATATATGTGAAAGTTGGACTATAAAAAAGCTGAGCACAAAAGAATTGGTGCTTTTGAACTGTGGTGTTGGAGAAGACTCTTGAGAGTCCCTTAGACTGCAAGAAGATCCAACCAGTTCATCCTAAAGGAAATCAGTCCTGAATACTCATTGTAAGGACTAATGCTGAAGCTGAAACTCCAATACTTTGGCCACCTGATGGAAAGAACTGACTTATTTGAAAAGATCCTGATGCTGGGGAAGACTGAAGGCAGGAGAAGGGGACAACAGAGGATGAGATAGTTGGATGGCATCATCAACTCAATGGACATGAGTTTGAATAAGCTCTGGGAGTTGGTGACGGATAGGGAAGCCTTGCGTGCTGCAGTCTATGGGGTTGCAAAGAGTTGGACACGACTGAGCAATTGAACTGAACTGAAGCATAACTACAGTAGAGACACACTTTCAAAAAAGGGGAAACTGGAAAGTTTAAGGTAATCTCTGGTCCATAGAAATTCTAATATCCAGCTAAGTACATCTTGTAATTTCCTTGATTAAGGCTCAGTCCTACTTTCTGCGGGCTGTTCTCCAGGGCTTTTGACTCTGCCTTTTGTGTTCTTGTTTCTACCTTCTGAGTTAGCCTTCTTTTTTCATAAAAAGTAGCCTGTTTATAGCTGAGTGGTTTCTCTGCCTACAGTCTGCCCATAAGGTTTCAGGAGTACAAAAACTTGTACTCATTTTTGTGCTGTCTCTGTCTAAGCTGATATAATTCTTTAAAGAAAAATCTTATGGTTTTTTTATGGATTGGTTTATAAAGTCCTATGAGAGGGGACTGGAATGCAAAAGTAGGAAGTTAAGAGATACCTAGAGTAACAGGCAAATTTGGCCTTGGAGTACAAAATGAAGTGGGTCAAAGTTAAACAGTTTTGCCAAGAGAACACACTGGTCATAGCAAACACCCACTTCCAACAACACAAGAGAAGACTACACATGGCCATCACCAGATGGGTAATACCGAAATCAGATTGATTATATTCTTTTCAGCCAAAGATGGAAAAGCTCTATACAGTCAGTAAAAACAAGACTGGAAGCTGACTGTGGCTAAGATTATGAACTCCTTATTGCCAAATTCAGACTTAAATTGAAAAAAGTAGGGAAAAGCACTAGACCATTCAGGTATGACCTAAATCAAATCCCTTAAGATTATACAGTGGAAGTGAGAAATAGATTTAAGGGATTAGATCTGATAGAGTACCTGAAGAACTATGGGCAGAGGTTTCTGACATTGTCCAGGAGGCAGTGGTCAAGATCATCCCCAAGAAAAAGAAATGCAAAAAGGCAAAATGGTTGTCTGATGAGGCCTTACAAATAGCTGTGAAAAGAAGAGAAGCTAAAGGCAAAGGAGAAAAAGAAAAATATACCCATTTGAATGCAGAGTTCCAAAGAATAGCAAGGAGAGATAAGAGAGCCTTCCTCAGTGATCAGTGCAAAGCAATAGAGGAAAACAACAGAATGGGAAAGACTAGAGATCTCTTCAAGAAAATTAGAGATACCAAGGGAACATTTCATGCAAAATGAGCACAATAAAGGACAGAAATGGTATGGACCTAACAGAAGCAGAAGATATTAAGAAGAGGTGGCAAGAATACACAGAAGAACTGTACAGAAAAGATCTTCATGACCCAGATAACCATGAGGGTGTTTTAACTCGCCTAGAGCCAGACATCCTAGAATAGGAAGTCAAGTGGGCCTTAGGAAGCTTTACTATGAACAAAGCTAGTGAATGAGATAGAATTCCAGTTGAGTTATTTCAAATCCTAAAATATGATGCTGTGAAAGTGCTGCACTCAATATGCCAGCAAATCTGGAAAACTCAGCAGTGGCCACAGGACTGAAAAAGGTCAGCTTTCATTCCAATCCCAAAGAAAGGCAATGCCAAAGAATGTTAAAACTACTGCACAATTGCTCATCTCACACACTAGCAAAATAATGCTCAAAATTTTCCAAGCCAGGCTTCAACAGTACATGAACTATGAACCTCCAGATGTTCAAGCTGTATTTAGAAAAGGCAGAAGAACCAGAGATCAAATTGCCAACATCTGCTGGATCATGGAAAAAGCAAGAGAGTTCCAGAAAAAACATTTATTTTTGCTTTATTGGCTACTCCAAAGCCTTTGACTGTGTGGATCACAATAAACTGTGGAAAATTCTTAAAGAGATGAGAATACCAGACTGACCTGCCTCCTGAGAAATCTGTATGCCGGTCAAGAAGCAACAGTTAGAACTGGACATGGAACAACAGACTGGTTCCTAATCGGGAAAAGGGTATGTCAAGTCTGTATATTGTCATTCTGCTAATTTAAATTATATGCAGAGTTCCTCATGTGATATTCCAGGCTGGATGAATCACAAGCTGGAATCAAGATTGCTGGGAGAAGTATCAATAACCTCAGATATGCAGCTGACACCAACCACCCTTATGTCAGAAAGCAAAGGAGAACTAAAGAGTCTCTTGATGAAAGTGAAAGAGGAGAGTGAAAAAGTTGGCTTAAAACTCAACATTCAGAAAACTAAGATCATGGCCTCTGGTCCCATCACTTCATGGCAAATAGATGGGGAAACAATGGAAACAGTGAGTGATTTTATTTTGGGGGGCTCCAAAATCACTGCAGATAGTGACTGAAGCCATGAAATTAAAAGACACTTGCTCCTTGGAAGAAAAGTTATGACCAACCTAGACAGCATATTAAAAAACAGACACATTATTTTGCCAACAAAGGTCTGTCTAGTCAAAGCTATGGTTTTTCCAGTAGTCACGTATGGATGTGAGAGTTGGACTTTAAAGAAAGCTGAGGGCCGCAGAATTGATGCTTTTGAACTGTGGTGCTGGAGAAGATTCTTGAGTCCCCTAGACTGCAAGGAGATCCAACCAGTCCATCCTAAAGGAAATCAGTCCTGAATACTCATTGGAAGGACTGATGCTAAAGCTGAAACCCCAATACTTTGGCCATCTGATTCGAAGAACCAACTCATTTGAAAAGACCCAGGTGCTGGGAAAGATTGAAGGTGGGAGGAGAAGGAGATGACAGAGGATGACATTACCGATGCGATGGACATGAATTTGAGTAGGCTTCGGGAGTTGGTGATGGACAGGGAAGCCTGGTGTGCTGGAGTCCATGGGCTCGCAGAGTTGGACACGACTAAGTGGCTGAAATGAACTTATAAAATCCATACCATTAGAAGGGGCTCATTGTGGGATTGCTTGGGAACAACACCCCTGATATTCTTAGACTATTGTTTAATGAAGAGCACCCAAAAGTCACACCCTCAGAAAGAGGCCTTTTATCTGTCTGAAAAGGTCTAAAAGCCCTGTCTTAACTCTTTCTTAGGCCCTAAGCAGGGTCTTACAGTGTTCTATCCTGGATTTGATTTTGCACAGAAGCCTTTCCATAGTGTAAAAATTAGTTGTCATCTGGGAGAGTGTGGAAATAAAAAATAGTCCTGGCCTCTTATATGTAACTGCCGACTTTTTGGTTCATCTCTCCACTCTCATGTTTTGTCATAGGCAGCAAGAAACCAGAAGTAACTTTTCATAGTCTACCTACACATCTCTTCGGCTAGATCACCAGTGGATTAGGTACATTTCCATGTTATTAGTACCACAGCATCAGCTATGCCAACTTTCCATCACTACACAAGGGTCCCCTTCTTACTCCTGATTCCAATGGTATTTTCCTCTTTTACCTCTCACCAAAAGCATCCTTGAAATGCTTTATTTTCTAACACTCTCCCCAAGGCCCTTTCAAGCTTCCACGAGTACCTTCCTCAAGGTCCTTTGAATTTATGTCCTTGTGAATCTAAACTTCAAGGTCCTTGCAACCAGTGCCATATGGTTTAAATTCACTTTTATTTGGGTATTCCTGTTCTCAGATGCAAAAATCTGTTTGTTACTATGTGACAAATCACCCCAAAACTTAATGGCTTGACCCAATAATTCCTGTATTATCTCCCATGGTTGTTTAGGCCAGGGTGTCAGGAAGGATTCTGTTGGGTAGTTCTGGCTTGGCGATCTCATGCTGATGGACAGAGCCAGGGGTCTTTGCGGGGTTGGAGCAGCTGAGGGTGGCTGGGCGCTTCTCTTCATGTAGTCCCAGGGCTTCTCCAAGTGCTTTTCCTACACAGGCTGGTCTTGTTCAGGTGGCCTCATGGAGTGGCAGCCTCACGGAAGTCAGACTGCTTCCACGGAGGCACTGTGATCCGGCATGAATGTTCTAGAGACCAAGGTGGGACTTCTCTTTCTTTTCATTTTCTGACTGAACCATTGAAGCTAACACATTTTTACTTACTGTCATGCTAGTGGTTATAAATGACATACGAATCTGTCTAGCTTAAGAAGGGAATTAGGCTCTACAAAGCAAAGTGTTGGAAAAAGACAGAAGGGATCTCTTGTGTGTGGCCATCTTTAAAAAGTACAATCTACCGCAGGGAATGAAGAAAGGAGGTAGAAGGAAATAAGTATTGCATGGACCAGAGTTGAAGGTGAGCCATGACAATTTCTGGAATCAAGTTTCATTTAAGCACACGAGCACACACACACACACACACTCAGTGACAAGGATGCTCAGGGACCTGTGTCCCTCCCAGCACACACACACACACACACACACACACACACACACCCTCAGCGACAAGGATGCTCAGGAACCTGCGTCCCTCCCAGCACACACACACACATATACACACACACCCTCAACGACAAGGATGCTCAGGAACCTGCGTCCCTCCCAGCACACACACACACATATACACACACACCCTCAACGACAAGGATGCTCAGGAACCTGTGTCCTGCCCAGCACACACACACACACACCTGTGTCCTGCCCAGCACACATGCGCACACACACACACACACACCCCCTCAGCGACAAGGATGCTCAGGAACCTGTGTCCCTCCCAGCACACACATACACACACACACACACACACACACACACCCTCAGCGACAAGGATGCTCAGGAACCTGTGTCCCTCCCAGCACACACACACACACACCCCCCCTCAGCGACAAGGATGCTCAGGAACCTGTGTCCCTCCCAGCACACACACACACACACACACACACACACACACACCCCCTCAGCAACAAGGATGCTCAGGAACCTGTGTCCCTCCCAGCGCGCACACACACACACACACACACACACACACCCTCAGCAACAAGGATGCTCAGGAACCTGTGTCCCTCCCAGCACACACACACACACACACACACACACACACACACACACACACTCAGTGACAAGGATGCTCAGGAACCTGTGTCCTGCCCAGCACACACACACACACACCTGTGTCCTGCCCAGCACACAAGCGCACACACACACACACACACCCCCTCAGCGACAAGGATGCTCAGGAACCTGTGTCCCTCCCAGCACACACATACACATACATACACACACACACACCCCTCAGCGACAAGGATGCTCAGGAACCTGTGTCCCTCCCAGCACACACACACACACACACACACACACACACACACCCTCAGCAACAAGGATGCTCAGGAACCTGTGTCCCTCCCAGCACACACACACACACACACACACACACTCAGTGACAAGGATGCTCAGGAACCTGTGTCCTGCCCAGCACACACACACACACACACCTGTGTCCTGCCCAGCACACATGCGCACACACACACACACACACCCCCTCAGCGACAAGGATGCTCAGGAACCTGTGTCCCTCCCAGCACACACATACACATACATACACACACACACACCCCTCAGCGACAAGGATGCTCAGGAACCTGTGTCCCTCCCAGCACACACACACACACACACACACACTCTCAGTGACAAGGATGCTCAGGAACCTGTGTCCTGCCCAGCACACACACACACACACACACACACACACACACACACACTCAGGAACCTGTGTCCCTCCCAGCACACACACACACACACACACACACACACTCAGTGACAAGGATGCTCAGGAACCTGTGTCCTGCCCAGCACACACACACACACACACACACACACACACACACCCTCAGTGACAAGGATGCTCTGCAAGCTGTGTCCCTCCCAGCCTCAGTGGTCCTTTGAGAAAGGAGAAGCTATGGGCATTCTCTCATCATTCAGTGGTCTACGTTCTCTGTTTCAGCTTACACTGTTATTTTGATTACCCTGTCAACTGGCTCTTTAACTCCTGTTGTCCTGAAAGGAAAATGCTTCCAAATGTCTTACTTTTAGGCTAACTTGAACTCTTTCTGCATTTTGAAATACTAAGTTTCCTTATCTCCTCTTGTATTATTTCATTTTTCTTGAATAGCTATAAAACTATTGCTAAAAAGGACTCATACTACTTTAAGGCTTCATCTTCCCTGTAGTTCCTTCCTTCAGGATCACGGTCTCTGGATGAATACTATGAACCACTTTCTTAAAGAAGCCAGATGCTTATTTCCTCCACACCGTTGGAAACCATGTCAGGAAGTAAAACACCGCTTCAGCAGATGTCTTCAGAGAGCCTTACCTCACCGGATGTGCAGGGGTTTAGTGAGAAAATGATAGTCAATTAGAGCTTCTAAATAAAATGACACAGTCCCCATAGGGCCCTTTGTGTAAGCAATTCAGTTTCCCAAATATCTTGGGCATGCAATTTGGGTTCTTCCCAGCATTTCGCAGCAAAATATAGATCTCTAGACTCTTACCTTATGCTATCATTTCCCAAGTTCTTACATTTACCAATGTAAAGTAACCCATCAAATACCCAATTAACTAAACGACTGTCTCAAATGCCACCGCCAGCTCAAATCAGAGCCAGTCTACGTCTCCCCGCCAGCTGTCCATTTTTCTCCCCCACCCCGCATCTTCCCTAGCTCTATGAATGACACCATCACTCATCCAGGTTTTCGCACCATCACTCATCCAGGTTTTCAGACCCCAGGCTCCCGGCCAATGACCCTTGGTTCCTCTCACAACTCTACAGTATCGCTGACCCTTGAACAGTACAGACCTGAACTGTGTGGGCCCACTTAGAGGTGGATCTTTTCAACAGTAAATACTAAAAGGAAATGGCAGCCCACTCCAGTGTTCTTGCCTGGGAAACCCCATGGACAGAGGAGCCTGGTGGGCTACAGTCCATGAGGATGCAGTCGTATACGCGAGTGACTAAACAAGTGCTTTCCAAACCATGGTGCCAGGGGAGAAATGCGTATGTGGAGGACTGATGATAAACTCAGATTTTTGACTGCCCCTAACTCCCGTGTTGCTCAAGGGTCAACAGTATTCTCATTAGCAAGTCCCGCTGCCTCTGAACTTCAAATCCGAATGCTTCTATCCTCATTATCTGGTCCAAGTCACCCCTGTGACCTCTCACCTGGATCATGGCAGAAGCCTCCAGATTGTTTGCTCTTACATGTTGGCCCAAACTCCTAACTCCTCCTAACTAACTCCTTTCATAGCCGAAGAGATTCTTTGAAAATGATCTCCAGACTAGGTCTGAAAACCTGCTCAGGACCTCAAACCATCTCACTTCTTTGTCTGCCTATGAACTTCATTCCTTACACCAAGTTCTGGACTTGAGATTTTGAAACGTGAAATTCATTCTCACACTAAGGGCTTTGCACTCATCTCCGCCTCAAAGTGTCAACCCTACATCCAACTTTCCATGGCTCTTCTCTTACTTGTTTCAGACCTCTGCTTAAATATCAGCTTCTGCCAAGTCTTGTTCTAACACTCCCTCCAAAACACCTCTCTTCTCCATCTCAACTCCTTACCCTATTATTATTCATAGCAATGACCACACCCTGAAATAACATGTGGTAATGTTTCCCTAACTAGACTTTAAGCTCCATGAAGGTAGATTTTGGATTACAGTAGGATTCAATTCTGTTCAGTTCAATTGCTCAGTCATGTCCAACTCTTCGACCCTATGAATCACAGCACGCCAGGCCTCCCTGTCCATCACCAACTCCCAGAGTTTACCCAAGTTCATGTCCGTTGAGTCAGTGATGCCATTCACCCAGCTCATCCTCTGTCATGCCCTTCTCCTCCTGCCCCCAATCCCTCCCATCATCAGTGTCTTTCCCAATGAGTCAACTCTTCGCATGAGGTGGCCAAAGTATTGGAGTTTCAGCTTCAACATCAGTCCTTCCAATGAACACCCATGACTAGTCTCCTTTAGGATGGACTGGTTGGATCTCCTTGCAGTCCAAGGGACTCTCAAGAGTCTTCTCCAACACCACAGTTCAAAAGCATCAATTCTTTGGTGCTCAGCTTTCTTCACAGTCCAACTCTCACATCCATACATGACCATTGGAAAAACCATAGTCTTGACTAGACGGACTTTTGTTGTCAAAGTAATGTCTCTGCTTTTTAATATGCTGTCTAGGTTGGTCATAACTTTTCTTCCAAGGAGTAAGCGTCTTTTAATTTCATGGCTGTAATCACCATCTGCAGTGATTTTGGAGCCTAAAAAAATAGTCTGACACTGTTACCACTGTTCTCCCATCTATTTTCCATGAAGTGATGGGACCAGATGCCATGATCTTAGTTTTCTGAATGCTGAGCTTTAAGCCAACTTTTTCACTCTCCTCTTTCACTTTCATCAAGAGGCTTTTTAGTTCCTCTTCGCTTTCTGCCATAAGGGTGGTGTCATCTGCATATCTGAGGTTATTGATATTTCTCCCAGCAATCTTACCAGAACTTAAAATAGTCCCTAGCACATGGTATTGATATTATATAAAATTAAGAAAATTTCATTTGCCCTGACTCAAAGAAACAACTAATTCATATTCACTCTTTAAAGAACAAAACTCCTTAAAGATATATCAAAAAACTATTTTGATATATACCTTCGAGCCCACAGGTACTTAGTTCAAAATCATGAAATATCAGTAACTTTCAGAGCTACAATTTTCAAACCTATTCTGAAAATCCGAATGATGTAAAGTACAGGCCTCTATGTAGATGAATAAAGTAAAAAATCTAACCAGGTAACTATTGACTCAGGACATAATTTGTACCACATCTAATTCGTATTCAGGAATTTTTCTAATCAGGCACCCTGGATCACTTGATGTTCATCACAGTCAGCAACAATTCTGATGCATGTTTTGAGTTGCAGGCAATAGTTTCTTAGGCAGAACTCCAAATAAAAATTTAGATCTCCTATAAAACCGCCCAGACATTTTTAAGACATGCAAAAAGGCACCAGGTGATGGGAAGAAGGGAGAAGGGAAAATTTGGAAAATACTTAAGAAGAATGTGATCCCTGAATCTCTAGGGTTGATCATCAGTATGAGTAACACTATTATTTACATCTTGGTTTACTTGAGAATGATTTTAATCATAGTTGAGTTGGTAAAGAATCCGCCTGTAATGCAGGAGACCACGGTTCGATTCCTGGGTTGGGAAGATCTGCTGGAGAAGGGATAGGTTACCCACTCCAGTATTCTTGGGCTTCCTTTGTGGCTCAGCTGGTAAGGAATCCGACTGCAATGTGGGTGACCTGGGTATGATCCCTGGGTTGGGAAGATCCCCTGGAGAAGGGAAAGGCTACCTACTCTCATATTCTGGCTTGGAGAATTCAATTCCATGGACTGTATAGTCCACTGCGTCACAGAGTAGGACACAACTGAGCAACTTTCACTTTTACCCCAAAATTCTGAGAAGGTAGGATTTAAAAGCCCAAGGAAGCATTTCTTCCTTGTTTCCCAAGACTTTATGAGTCGGTTCAGTCATAGGTGCCGTGATGATAAATCAGGGGTGGAAGAGTCATCTCTATGAGGCATTCAAGTCACTATTCACAAAGAGGCTTGATTTTGTCAATTATATCTTCCCCAGTTCACAGAAACATGACTTTGAATACATATAAAGTTTTATTTTTAGAAGTTACACATATTTTTAAAAAGCAATTTATTTTTATTCTAATTAATATTACCATTAATTAGAATATTAATTGAAAAATATTTTCACTTATGATTGTTGAAACCAAAACTCTGTGAGGCCAGAGCAATGAAAAATCTTCAGCTTAACAAGAGATGCCTGGATACCTGAGGAGTTTTCCCATTCTATATTAAGAACCACAACGTTAAAAAATGACCATAAAAACTCAGACATGGAAGCTGTGTAGTTGATAAAAGTTTATGCATTTGGTATATTCTACTTTTTTTTTTTATTTGAAAAAGCACATGTATGTTAAAATAGTTTTGATACAAATGAACTATAAATGTAACTTTAAAAAAATCAGACTTTGTCTTGGTAGTGGGGGATGTTTAAAACATTCAGCACGTTTTCTCTTTCTGCAAATTCTTAGATTACAAAAGCACAGTTTTGGACTTCTCATTTACCAATTGATCTCCACTTAAGACTAAATTTGACTCCCTCCCCTCACCAAAAACAAAATCCAGTTTTTCTCAGTAACTATAGAAGTGCCACTGCTTTGAAAATACTGCCTTGTTCTTAAAATACTTCCTTTCAATTTCATAAATATTTACTGCTAGCAATAGAGGGAATTCTTGTTGGATATGCATGTCTTTTTAAAAAGGTTAGCACTAATCCTAGTATCAAACATAAGAGAATATAAACAGGAGTTCTACTCATGTTTTCTTTAAAAAAAAAAAAAGGCATTCATAAACACCATTGCTTACAACAGGCTGTTATTTTATCATTCTAAGCAGCACACTTCTTAACAACTCTAAATGAGGATGTGTCTCACAACTGACATCCGCTCCACCCCAGCCCGCCCCCAGCAGCCAGGCCTTTGACTTTTAGTGGCTTCTCTGCTCCAGGGGGAGCTGCCTGCGGTTGTTTCCCCAGCCCTTCTTCTCAGCCGGGTCTGCAGAGTCCCTCTGACCTGCATCCTCTCAGCTGAGCCAGAGCTCGAGAGGCTTTGGACTGCCAACCGAGGGACTCTAAAGAAGGCAAGCACACTGCAGGGCAGGGTGCACAAGTGGGCTGTAACCTGGTTCCGACACGGGTCGGACACTTCGCTGGGTGGCTGATGGTCAAGGACTGAGGGAAAGGCACTGTGTCAGAGCTGGCAGTGCTTTAGTGCTCCGAGAAAGTGCCTTAACAGCATCTTAAATGTGATAAACACAGCAATTAAAACTATAGTCCAGATCTGTAGTCATAGCTCCAGGATTAACAATGGCCTATGCGGAGGTTGTGACCAAGTTTTTTAAGGTCCTGTGTAGGTCTTTCCTTGTTAATATGAACAAAACAGACAATAAATCTCTTGGAAGCTGGTCCCTGTCCACAGCCCGCCTGTGCACTGCCCTACTCCCTGCCATGTCCTGGAAAAGCAAAACTAAATATAACTAGATGCTCAAATGTTTATTTTAATTCTTACAAAATACTATAGAAATGAACCCAAACTTAACAGATATGTACATGTACATATGTACAAAATTTGAAACTTCTGAAAAAGAATCTATAAAAGTAGATGGTTAAAATAAAAAACAAAAAGATTTAAAACCAGTACTATGAAATTGGGTTTTCTCAAAGTAAAATAACTGTAATTTTAAATCGCTGGTTGTGGCTGGTCTTCTAGGCTTATTTACATGTTTTGTAATACATAATGTCAGATACATAAAGGAGTTTCTTTTATTTTAGAATACCTTGTTTCATTTTATTTCAAATAGTCTTGTATGTTTCTTCCCTTTACACGTCTTTCAACATGAGGACATGGCATATCAAGTCATGAATCAACTCCGGTCTTCTTCTTCTTCTTGAGATACAGGTCGGAAAGGCAATGTAGTTTGTCCTCTTTCAGGATCAGACATTCGAAGAATTCTAATCAGTTTACTTGATGGAAGTGAACTAAAGGAAGCAAAATTAATTACTCCAATTTCCAAGTAAACTTTTTCACATTAAAAAAAATTCTAATACTACCTCATGAAAATACAAGTCAAATGGTTGCTAATGGGGAAGGGGATATAAGTCTGATATCTGAAATTCTAGAAATATAATTTACAAGAAGGAAATAAATCATTTTCAAAAATTAACTTCCTGCTTAATGCCATGAGTTTTCACTTTGGAGGAGAAAGAAAATGAAGGAGATTTATATAACATCTAACTCTCTAAAAAAAAAAAAAACCACATCTAACTCGCTTACTTTTCTTATCTAGTCAGGAAGGAGTCACCTGAATATTTCCTGTCATAAACTTAAAGCCCCAAATGATCAAGTGACCACTTTAGAGAAAGAATATCAACTTTAAGTGATACAGAGTCTGACACCATGCAAGTACCTAATAAATGCTGACTGACAGCAAAGTAGCATTCTTTATTTAGAAAGACTTGTAAGTCATCAGAAAAAGATTCAAGATTAGGGATTCAAGAATGAATTATTTCTTTCATCTAAGTAAGTTACTAAAATTACTTTATATTATTTGGTTCTTGATAACCAGAGAAAAGCAGATTCAAGACAGAAATACTAAAAAGTAAACACTCACATTCAAATAAAACCTCCTCTATTATGGAAGGAAGATAACACACACAGTATTTTAAATATCTAAGGAAAAACTACCTTCAATCTCTGGAATGAGTTTATGGGTTTGTTTTTCTTTTTATTGGTCACTTTTGCATTTCCATTTAAAAAATGAAGAATATAAAGGATTTCTTACTTCCTTTTATACACTTGACATATATACACATATACATATTCATAGAAGAAATTTTTAAGTTACCTCATGCTCTGAGGGGTGAGCAGGATAAACTGTCTGAAGCGCTGGGAATCTGCCATCTTGAGTATCATGTCCATTGCGATCCTCCGGTTAACCATATCCTGGGGAACAGAGGCGGAAGTTAGAGCTGCTGGCGTGTCAACTATGCTCTTGGGGAAGCAGCCTTGGGTTGTACACACCCTTGGATTTTATCCAAGGATCATCCATTATCTTCTCTACGATGTCAAGCAACTCTTACCTACTGTGAAACCCAGAATCTAAATTATTAGGGGAAAATAACTGAATGTATATATCTTTCAGGAATTTCTATAGTCTAAGTATTTTTAAGTATAGCTCCTTGCCTCCAATATAGTTAACAATTAAAATAATCAGAAAATAGTCAAAATTAGCTGTTGCAAAGTGAATCTAATTTCTACAGTAATAGTTAGGAAAATGGTATCAAAAGTGACCAGATTCAAACTTATTAAATCTCTTAAATTTTCCCTCAATGATTAAGATGTTTTAAAAACTCTGTCCTCATCACCTTCTACAATTTGTACAATAGTAATAAGTTCGAATTTACAGACTAACTGCTCAACTCAATCTTTAAAATAAGCTAAACAGCATATCGGCGCACAGGGGGAAACGCCTGCTCATACGTAGCAGGTTGTGAAACTAAACAAGTTACACTTCGTGTTCACATCTTCTGAGCTAAATAATAAAAAATGATAAAAATGAAAGTTGTCACTCCCCTTCCATGAAAACTCCGGAAATGTGAAAACACAAGCAAATGAAACCACACGCGGCCATACAGTATGGTGGTTTAGAACCTGGACGATGGAGGGCAGATAGGGGCCCAGCATCCTGGCCACACTGCTCAGTGACTCTTATTCTAGAAATTCATTGGGCGTATCTGTAGTCTAACTTAAGGTACAAAAGTAACCAGGACTTGCCCAAACTGAATACTGTCCTTTCAAAACAATGCCTGGAGGGAAGTCTATCATTTAATAACAAAGCTGCCAATGCACCAAGAAGTATTTATTCATTTCCTTTAGACTGGTTCTCCGAACTTGGGTACATTTTCCTGAATAATTTCAACAAGGCAAAATGTCATTCTGATTAAGAACCTCTAAGTTTCTGAGTGGGAAAGAAATTATTCAGATTAAATATGAAAAATAATATGCATGATAAGACTGCATAATGGCATTTTGGACAAAAATATTATATGGAAAGAGCAATCATCATCTACGATTTGTGAATCAGTTTTGAATCCAAATCTCAAAGGAATTTCTTAATCTTCAGCAATGACAGCACAGAAAAAAACCCACTGAAGTGGTTTGCGAATATGAATTCTGATTTGCAAATAAGCGTTCTCTAAAATCCTAATTATGGATTAGGCATTAAGAGATAGAAATATGATTAAGACATAGTTGATAACTTAAAAAATAATTTGGTGAGTGATTCATACATGAAAATAGGGGAATGCAACAAAATGAAAGCTAGATAAATATAATACATAATAATAAAATGTGCATAATACACTGAATATCATATAGTAGTGGTGCTCAGTTCTGTCTCATTTTATTTTTGGTGATCCCATGGACTATAGTCCACTAGGCTCTTTTGCCCATGGAATTTTCCAGGCAAGAATGCTGTAGTGAGGTGCCATTTCTTACTCTAGGGGATCCTCCCAGCCCAGGGATCAAACCTCTGTCACTAGCGTCTCCTACACTGGCAGGCAGATTCTCTACCACTAGCACCACGTGGGTGAACGTTATATACTATCATACATACAAACAATACAATTGCATGAGTTGATATAAGGAGGTGCTGAGGAAGCGCTGAGAAGTCCCTAAGCCTGCCTGCAGCGTGGTGCTGTGGAGGCTACGCAAAGGTGACATCCAAACCGAGTCTTGAAAGATGAGTCAGACTGTGACATACAAGGAAGAAGGGCACAGTGTTTGGAAAATCACAAACAGCTTAGTCCAGCTGAAAAAGCAGGTGGATACAGTATCATAAAGGGTCTCAGTCACCCTACAGAATCAAACCAAAGACTTTTCAACAAGGGAGTGATCAAAATTAGATTTATTTTAGAAACAGAAACCTGGCAAGATGGTGAGGAGAAAGTGAGAAGGAACAGGATTAAAGTCTAGAAGTCTGGACAGGAAATGAAGACAATGAGCAAGAGGTGAGGACAGAAGAGGTGACAGAAGGAGCAGAGGCTAGGAAGAAATTACAGAAGAGGAGGAGACAGAGGTCCTAACAAGGAAAGAAGAATCACAGATAAATCACTGGTGCTGCAGTCAGGTGTAGGATTGGTAATGGCAATTTGTGAATCATCAAGAAAAGGAACTCAAGAAAAGAAAAGCTTTGAGTGGAAAACCAATTCAGTCTCAGACATGCTCAGTTTGGGATGTAGGTTGTTCACTAGAGGTCTCACAAGGGGCAAGAGAGATGTCAGAAGAGACGCTTAGATTTGGTAGGAATCCAAATGGAGGAGAATCCTGTGGACAGAGGAGCCTGGTGGGCTGCCGTCTATGGGGTAGCACAGAGTCGAACACGACTGAAGCGACTTAGCAGCAGCAGCAGCAAATGCAGGTACCAGACTGTGGACTGTGTGTGTGTGTGACAGGTGGGGGAGTAGGCAGAACATGATATCCAGGGAAACTCACATCACTATAAAAAACAAAGAAGACCTTAAACATTTAAGGGCATGTGAACTGGGGTGGTGGGGACAGACTGGCATGGTGAGAACAAAGAGGAGTGTGGAAACCCGTAAGAAGACACACCTTAAGAGATGGAGGCTCAGTCTGTGGTACAAATACTTCAAAGAATTAACGTTCATTTATGATCCTCGCTAAACAAGTTTTGCTGCAGTACTGCAGTCCAAACCCAGATTGCAGTGGGTTTAGTGAAGAATGAAGGATGGACAGCTGAAATGAGAGGCTTACTATGTGCCTGAATCACAGCACGGCAGACCTCACTGGAGCCTCTCTCTAACCTTATGAGGGAGGAAAGGCTAAGGATCTTACCTTATAGATGAAGAAACTGAGGCCTGAAAAGGACAGATACCGAGTCCACAGTCACCTGGGTAACTGGTGACAGAGGCAGGCCTCGATGTTAAGTTTTTTAACTTTAAAGTCCAGTGTTCTTGTTCCTCATGTTACAGAAGTTGTTCTTTTGAAAAGTGTGGCTGAACAGGAAGGAGACAACAGTGGTGCGAAGGTCACAGCAAGGGTGGTGAACTGCTTATCAAAGGAGGGAAAAGAGCACAAGTCCAGGATGGAGGCCCTATCAGTGTGGTGTGTTAGCGAGGGAAAGAACCGGGATTCTTTAGCTCTTCCCTACCACTTATCACAGACCGAACTGTCAAAGCAGGATCTTTTCTGTTGAGCAGAACTAACAAATGAATAGTTTCCTTTCAAAATATACATTTCAAACCACCACCAAAAAAAGAGAAAAACTAGAGAATTTAAAAGTTATCACTACCATGTAGACATCAAACTCATCCAGGCATCTGAAAGGAGATTCAGCGATGGACCACAGAGAAAGAATGAAGCAAACCGTGGAAAAAGAACGTTCACCGCCAGATAAGGCCCGCATGTCATTGAAAGCAGCTTTGTTTCCCTCTCCAGGCTGAACCTTGAAGGAGGTAACAAAAAACAAAATGCAGAAAAAAGTCAGATTAACTTCTTTACAGAAGTGGTTGGCTACCGTTTTAAAAAGGATGAATTTATAGTAAAAATGAAGATGAGCAACAAAATCAGTCAGTGACTTGGAAATGACATCTATTCCATTTAAAATATTTTAAATAAAAATATAAACTGTATAATGGCAGTTTCTGTTTTACTATGAGAAATCTAATTGAAAAGATTTTCTCCCCTTAACCAGGTCTAACATACCAAAATTCTAAAAGCTTAATACTAATATTAGGCAAATGAAAACCGTTATAGCCTCCGCCCAGTTTCATTGAGATAAAAATGACATTTAACACTGCATAACTTTGAGGTATCAGGACATGACACAAACATACACATTGCAAAATGATTATCACCACAACAAGGTGAACATGTCCATCAACTCACACGGTTGCCATTTTTTTCTTTTTTCTTTTAGCGGTGAGAATTTTTGAGATCTAGTGTCTGAGCAACTTTCAAATATACATACAGTATATGTACTGGCATAAAAATAGACACATTGACCAATGGAATAGAACTGAGAGCCCTGAAACAAACCCATGCAAATATAGAAAACTAATATTTGATAAAGGAGCCATAAATATACAATTCAAGAACATACAATTCAGTTCCACTGGTCTATATATCTATTTTGGTTACTGTTTTGGTTATTATATATTTGCAACACAACCTGAAATCAGGAAATGTGATGCTTTCAGACTGTTTTTTCTTCTCTAGATTGCTTTAGCGACTATTTTATCTGGTTCTATTCAAATTTTATGACTGTTTTTTCTTTTTGTGAACAATGCCTTTGGAATTTAGACAGGGACTGCACTGAATCTATAGACAGCTCTGGATGGTATAGACATTTTAACAGTATCAACTCTTCTGATTCATGTATAACGGCTATCTTTCCATTTATTTGTGTCTCTTTCAATTTCTTTCATCAGTGTCTTATGCTTTTTACTGTACAGATCTTTCACTTCTTTGGTTAATTTATTCCTAGGTATTTTATTGTTTTCGATGCTGTTAAGCAGATTGTCATGTTTCTTTTTGTCAAATATTTCTAAATGCCAAAATACTCTTTTGTTACTTGATTTCTAGTGACATCTAGTGGCTAAACTGTTTTTGAAAATAATTACAGACATTCCCACAAAATTTAAAATGTTGTATGAATTTTAAAAAGGAGCCAGTGGAGTGAGAAGAGACGATAAACATTTACTGCTGAAAACAAAATTCCTAATTATCACCATAAGAAGATAACTTGGTTGTCCACAGGGCAGGGAGGAAGGGAAAGAGCTATAACAGTAGCTTTAGTCAGTAGAATTAATTTTCAACACTCTGGCAAAAACCATCTTTAACTTAATAAGTTCTTTTGTTTCCAATGACAACAGATCAACATATCATCAAAAGAAATGAACTCCCACCCCCCTCCGCCCCCAGAAAATAAAAATGAAGCAGGTAATCCTCCTAATGACTAACATGCAAAGAGTTAAGATACTCACTGATATAGTAAGAGTTTCATTCTTATGGTCAAAATTCATTTTTCCACAATAGGCCCGCTGAGATAATAAGTTGTCAAAGTACAATTTACATCGTAAAGTCAAACACCTTGAAAAAAGACATTGGGCACATTAAAAAGATTACAAAGTTAGAGAACTGTAGATTCAGCATGAGCTTTAAACCAGCATGTAAGACCAGATGAAAACATGCCAGGGTGTTAACACTGGTGCCTATTTAAATAGGTAAAATTTTAGGTGATTTTTGTCTTTGTCTTTATATTTCATTTATGTTCCCAAATTTTTATCAATTCATTTCGTAATAAACAAACATCTATAAGATGAATAAAAATGTCCCACACAGAATAAAATCCATTATATTACAGCAAGTCCATATGAATGTATCAGTCAACTAATTTATACAAGTTATCACCCTAACACAGAAGACATAAATCTTGCCCTTGAGATGATTAAACTTTAGCAGTGTTAAGATAGTGGTAAACGGCCTATTCATTAGCTTGTCTCCTCCTATCTTTATAGTAGCAAAAATGGCGAGGGCACTCTCTCAGTCATGTATCTGCAGTACCTCACACAACACAAACTCCACTTACCTATCAGACGGCACCCTGCCGTCAGGGAGACCTCTCCCTTCGTCCTCATTTACTTACTCACCTACACCCTTTTATAAGGATGCAGGCAGACTGCTATCTTACTCACTGGGCTACGATTCACTTGTTGTTGCTAAGCTGTGTCCAACTCTTTGTGACCGCGTAGCCTGTGGCCCGCCAGGCTCCTCTGTGCATGGGACTTCCCAAGCAAGAATGCTGGAGTGGGTTGCCATTCCTCCTCTGGAGGATCTTCCTAATCCAGGGATCGAACTCAAGTCTCCTGCACTGGCAGGTGGATTCTTTACGATGGAGCCACCAAGGAAGCCCCACCATCTATTACTGTTCTTGTTTATTTTGGTCCTCAAATTGTCCCACACTTTGCCAGTGGGAGCCTCTTTCAAGATGCCTACCTATATCCTTTCATCATGACTCTACATTTTGGGGGAGCACTTCCTTATGTTTCTGGCATCTATAACTTCCCTGCTCAGCTCCGTATTATTAACCACTTCTCCAAGAAGCCTTGATTCCTTTTGGTGGGGAGTGTTTTTCCTAAAGAACTTAAGGCTCCTTTCTTTAGAATAACTGTATTTTATTCTTTTCCCTCCCAATTCCCTTCCTAAACTGCATTAAATTCCCACATTTGAAAATACTGATAGCGTCAGTCCTTCCTTTGTTGCCACTATAACTATTGCTAGCTGGTATTCAGAATTTTCTGTTAGCTTTCCTTCTGAAATACTGATATGCATTTTTCAATTGTGTCTACTCATGGGATGTCTAAAAGATTGTCCTCATAAAGTGACAAGGTTCTCCAGTGTAAAGAGATAAAACAATTTAAAAAATTTAACCATCTCTATTGTCCTCGCAAGATTAGGTAAACAATGTAAAACTTGTCAGTGGTGAAGAAACATTAAGATAATAAATTATAAGACCAATACTTTAACAGAAAACACTTTAAATACAAATTTTCTAGATAACAATAAGAAAACAAATCCTACTGTTTCTGGAAAAGATGTAGGGATGCCACAAATTACACATTAAGAGTAAAAAGGCCATGATTAAAAGACGCCTGCTCCTTGGAAAAAAGGCCATGACCAACTTAGCATATCAAAAAGCAGAGACATTACTTTGCCGGCAAAAGTCCGTATTGTCAAAGCTATGGTTTTCCAGCAGTCATGGATGGATATGAGAGTTGGACCATGAAGGCTGAGTGCCAAAGAATTAATGCTTTTGAACTGTGGTGTTGGAGAAGACTCTTGAGAGTCCCATGGACAGCAAGGAGATCAAACCAATCAATCCTAAAGGAAATGAGTCCTGAATATTCATTGGAAGCACTGATGCTGAAGTTGAAGCTCCAATACTTTGGGCACTTGATGCGAAGAGCCCATTTATCAGAAAAGACCGACCCTGATTCTGGGAACGATTGAAGGTGGGAGGAGAAGTGGACGACAGAGGATGAGATGGTTGGATGGCATCACTGACTCGATGGACATGAGTTTGAGCAAGCTCTGGGAGACGGTGATGGACAGTGAAGCCTGGTGTGCCTGGGCTGCAAAGAGCTGGACATGATAGCGACTGAACAATAAGAGTAAAAGGGCAATGAAAACTCAGGCGGTGCCCAGAAGCCCTGTTAAGGAGTCTGGGAAGGCCCAGGCCCTTCCGGGGGGGGGTGGGGAACAAGCCGAGTGTGGGGAAGAGAGAACTGCACTGACAGAGCTCTAGAGAACCACAGAGGGGCTGGGAGATCCTCAGGCTAAGCACCCGTCTTATCAGTGGTGGTGTGGGGATACTGCCTGAGGTTGGCAAAAGAAACACCCAAAAGAAGCAGAAACAACCCCTGAGGCCACCCAGAGTCAGGAATAGTTCACATTCCCACAGACACGAGTGGAGTAAACTCATAGTGCATCAACAGAGGACTCAGAAGAACACGGCTTTACAGATAAGAAAAAAAAATTGTCCTTGACCGAAGACCACTCTGGTCCTACCTAACAAAACTTAAAAGCTGCCTCAAAAGGATAAAATAGGAAACTCTTTAAATCAAGTTCTAATAACATGCATATAAAACTGAAACACACATTTCAAAAACTAACCTATTGTTTAGTGAAGGAATATGGCCAAACACGCAAAGCCTATTTCTCATTATGGCTTTATTTGAATTTCCCCTCACAGGGAAATTCCACCCTCACTGCAGATGGTGAATGCAGCCATGAAATTAAAAGACGCTTACTCCTTGGAAGGAAAGTTATGACTAACCTAGACAGCATATTAAAAAGCAGAGACATTACTTTGACAACAAAGGTCCACCTAGTCAAGGCTATGGTTTTTCCAGTAGTCATATATGGATGTGAGAGTTGGACTATGAAGAAAGCTGAAAGCCAAAGAATTGATGCTTTTGAACTGTGGTGTTGGAGAAGACTCTTGAGAGTCCCTTGGACTATAATGAGATCCAACCAGTCCACCCTAAAGGAGATCAGTCCTGGGTGTTCACTGGAAGGACTGACGTTGAAAGCTGAAACTCCAATATTTTGGCCAGCTGATGTGAAGAGCTGACTCATTTGAAAAAAACCCTGATGCTGGGAAAGGTTGAGGGCAGGAGGAGAAGGGGATGACAGAGGATGACATGGTTGGATGGCATCACCGACTCAATGGACATGAGTTTGGGTAAACTCTGGGAGTTGGTAATGGACAGGGAGGCCTGGCATGCTGTGGTTCATGGTGTCGCAAAGAATCAGACAAAACTGAGCAACTAAACTGAACTGATACTAGGGGAACTTAAAATTTACAAAAATTTAAAAAATCCTATAGTCTTAAGACTATAGCTCTTGGTATGGGGATGCATGCTCAGTTGCCTCCAACTCTTCACTGCAGCCCACTCTGGACTGCAGCCCACCAGGATCCCAAGACCATGGAATTTTCCAGGCAAGAGTACAGGAGTGGGTTGCTATTTCTTTCTCCAGTAGTTCTTGGTATAAACAGAGTTAAAAAAAACATGCTACTGAGGGGATGCCATGGGGAAAATAGGTTAGGTGGAAAGACTGGGGCTGCCTAGGATTCAAATATATCAAGAGCCAAGTCTACCTATCAACTGTCCTCTGGTTTATTTCTGTTGTTTGTGATTTTAGCTGGGGTTAATTGACCCCTGACAATCTGCACATTTCTGGGTATAATAGTGAGATTCAGTGTCACTGACCCTGTACTCATTCATTCAAACAATATATATCACTTTTCTACTACATTTCAGGCACCACAGTAGGCACTGGGGATATATCTATGAACAAAACAGAGATTCTGTATCCAAGGAGCTATATGGTTCTAGGAGATTAGGGTAATCAACTGAGAACCTGCCTCAACAGGGCCCATAAAAAGCCCATAAAAAATTGTCTCTCATTTGAACATGCACTGTCTAAGACTGAAATAGTCTGTTTTAGAGCCAATAAGCTTCCAAATGACCCACTTAAGCAGAGACTGAAGAGCCATCTATAAGTTATCCAGTAAGGTACATCTAATGGAGTTTAAGTTAAAAAAGCTCATTTATAAAAGTCCCTTCAAATCTAGAATTCTCTGATTAAATTATAGGGTCCCAAGCACTACATCTTTTCTAATTGAATCATGAAAGTTCTTCTAATTTAATTTTATTGTTTATAGGGGAGAATTGAAAACAAAAAAAAATAAAAATGCATAATATGTGGTAATATTTTTTTAATGCACTTACCTTCTAAATTGTTGATATGTTTTATATCTATGGATCATTATTTCTTCCAGTAATTTAATAAACCTTTTTAAAGTCTTTACTTTGCTATCCAAATCAAGATAGCTTTCTCTTGCCTCTTGATACTGCCTATTTTATGAAAAGAAAATTAAGCAAATAAATGCCATTCAATGAAACATAAAATAAAATCTCAAATATATTTAATAAGTTCTATAATAATTCCAAAGAAAAAATTTATTTATTGTTAATATTACATGTATGAAAGACTAGTTAAGCTGTAAACATATGCCATAGAAACACTTTACCCAAACTTAAGATTTTATATAAATATCTGTTGTTTTACTAACATATATGGATAATGTCATAAGGTAGAAAAGCAAGCACTTACTTCATTATTTCCTCTCGATCTCCATAACTAGCATGTTCTGCCTGTATCTTCTGTCTTAATCTATTAATTTCTTTGTCTAGAATTGAGGCAGATTTTTTTACTTCTATCCGCTCTGGACAGATTTGTCTTGCTTGTGACATTTTCTCCTAAGATAACAGACGTTTAACTTTAAAACGTCTCTGATACAACAATTCACTGTACAATTTGTACCAAAATATGCCAAGTAGAATTCTGAACTTACATTTAAGAAATGTATTTTAATTACACTTAATAGCAATGTTATTTTTCTAAGCTTTATACTAAGCATACAGCTCAGAGTTATCATAAATTTTCAAAAGAAAATTGCATTAGTGTACACAACTTTAACGATTTAGAGGAGCTCCACAACCTCCTAGTAAAACAAATTTCAATTAGAAGTTATGAAGGTTTGGCACCCCAGATGCTGAGGTCAGACATAGCTTTCTGTGAGTTTTAGGATGGATTCTAAATATCAAATGGTACTGAAGACATAAAGACCCTTGTGTTTGTAAAATATTAAAAACCCAAAGCACTTGCACACATAGTACTTCCATTCATGACATTCGTATATTATGTCTTAAACAAATAAGGCAATGGGTTTCAGAGTTGAAACCATTTTCCTAGGACATGTAAAAACAAAGCTGGAATCCATCTCTTTTAGGTTAAACCATGGTTGCCTTCAACTTACTTTCCTCTAAAAATATGGCTTCCGCTCTCCACCGTCAACCAGGGTTACTAGAAGGAGGAGCTGGACTATAGCCCAACTCACTCCCAAGTTAACTCAGAGGCAGGGAAGTCTTTTTCTGAAATAAAGCTGCTAGGCACTTGCCAAGTTGGGCATTGAAGGAACTATTTCAGAGCAGGGAGTGCCACTTTCCAAATCACTTGGAGGCACGATAAGGGGCTGTGGCAGTCCTGCCTAAAGTACTCTTCGTGTTGGTCTATGAAGTCACCACGCTTTGAGAGTCCCTAAGTCTTTCCCTCTGTTGATTCACTGAAACAGCTATTACTCCAAAGAAAACAGATATCCATCAGACAACTTGTCTCTGTTTGGAAATATGGCATTAAGGAAAACGCATTTTAATAATCATGACTAAGGTTGTAAACAAAATGTTTTAAAAAATCATGGATAACCTCTAGCTCTTTTTCTTTCATATCTAGTTCTCGTTTCTTTTTATTTAAAGTATCCAAGTGTTCTTTCTGTTTGTCTTCATAATGCCGTTTTCCTCGTTTTTGGTTATCCACTTCAGAATCCGCAAGGTTTAATTCATCCTGTTTAAATAAGACCAAAATAATCTATAAGGAAAAGATTGTTTTAAAAAATTATCAGCTTAGGTATAAACTGACAAGTAATAAAGTGGACAGGATTATGCTGCTTGAAGAGGCCAGTGTTAAGAGTTCATATCCTTCTGTGAGCGTTGGAAAAATGCTTCACTCAACTATTCCTAATTACTCAAAATATAGCTCTAACCACAATAAAGATGCCAATGCTGAAGACACATGAGAAAGGTTAAAAAAATTAATTCATGAAATGTAAATGGAAACAAAGCAGTATTTCTAAATGTTAAACGTATATGTGATTCTGTGATGTTCAGGTATAATTAAATTAATAGACTGAATGTCAAGGACACATTTTGATTATTTTGCCTGATAATTTTATACATGAATGATGCCCAAAACACATTTTCTTCTGTTATTGGAATTTTCCATTGTTATGGGAATCTGTCTTCTATTAGAGTATACACAATATACAAATATCTTTAAAGGAGGCAGAGGCAGGTGAAAAGATGTTATTAGTATTTAGAGATGATATATGTGCAAAGCCATAAATTATGGCAGCTTTCTTAAATACTGATATATAGACTGCCTTCTTTTTCATCAATTTGGATGTTTTAAAAAAACACAGATTTCCAAACTCCACCTCTGGAGATTTTATTTTAGTAGGCCAAGAATCTCTACACCTCCATTTTTAAAACGGCTCTTGATATAAGAATCACCAAATTAAATTTTGCTGAGTTTGTCTATTTTTTGAGCCTAGTCTAGTATCCTTGCCTAGAGAATTCCATGGACAGATGAGCCTGGTGGGCTACACTCCATGGGGTCACAAAGAGTCGTACACAACTGAACCACTAACACTGGACATATATACTATGATGATGATGTTTACCTTCAGGAATCATACAGAAAAAGAAACAAACACAAACCAAAACAACAGCATCAAGGAAGACAGAAGATTTACAGATATCCTGAAAAGAAAAAGAACACGTGATGTATCTAAAAATTCCAAGTTATTTACACCTCATATAAAAAAGGGTAGATATAGGCTACTTCCTGACCTAAGAATACAATTTTCTGCAAGGTATTCATTCTACCGCTAAAAATAACTACCACCCAAGGTAGACCATAATATACAGTTTTTATAACACTGGTCTATTAAAAATAAAAAATTATATGGAGGATAGAGATAAGCTGCTCTTTTACTTTGAAGAAAATAAAAGAAAACGGGTATAATTTTCATAGTAGGAGATATTGCAGTTGGAAATTGGAATGGCTTACGAAACAGAATTGCTGCCAACACTAAATTTTCTAATCATTTTTGGTAGAAACTTTCAAAATATGCCCATGTTTGCTTTAGGGGATCAAATCAGCTTTACGGAGCCAAAGCGGTCAGTTATATCAGGATGGATCTGTGCTGGTTAATTTTTTCTGAGCAACTTTAGAAAGGGAAAAACTTGACTTATAAAACAGAATGAAAAGAACTTAAGGTTCTTTCTCTTATTGTGGCTTTTGATTTGTCTTCAAATATTTAATAAAATTATATCCTAGGTACCAACAAATTTAAAAATTTTAAAAAGGAACCAAGAGAGTACTTCCTTTCATTTCATTTTGGTGATGGTGAAACTGAGACCTAAAGATATTAAATTCACTTAAGTGACACACCTTGTTTTGGGGTGAGGACTAGGATGGGTTAGATCTAGAACTAAATTCTGATGTAGCTCTACGTATGTAGAGCTTCTAACCTTTAAGTTCAGCCTTTAAAAAAAAAGAAAAATAGGCTGAGATGCTAGAAGGGACAGAATCACTGGAAAATTTTATTCTCCTTGATGTCTAAATAACAAATTTTAGTTAGCTGACAACATTGGATAAATTACTATAGTATGTATTATAACCACTTGCTTCCTATAATTACATCAATTATGAGGTTTTAGAAAGCTATCAATCATTAGATCTTGGAATTTTCAAAAGCACAGTCAGTCTCAATAGAAATAAATACTCATTATCTCTATCAGAAACCGAGAAGCCCTCCTACTCTAATAATGCAGACCATGATTCTTAATGTAGATTATGCTCCCTATACAAAAAATTTAATATGTAACTAAAGCATTAAGCTTGCAGTATAAATCAAAATAAACTGTTCAAAGTGAGAAAAATATTCCCTATGCCAAGATTTCAATGACTACATATTTGAATAGCATGTTCCACCCTCTTGCCATTCCTCTGACACAAAATGAACAAATGTCCTAACAGGAAACAGATTATCTAGAAGCTGCTAATACATTATAACAGCTTATGAGGAATTAAATTCCTTTGTTAGTCAACGCTTCTTGGTCCTGTTATTGACGGCTAGTGGAATGTGACACTGTAAAGAAAAACTCTCTTGACTACTGGACTCTTGATTACTGTGTGCAGGTTTACTGAAGGGTTCACTTATTGGCAACCAAGGCAAAGAGCTAAGATCAAGAATTCTTACTGCTTTCTGCATGTATATTCTGCTACTGAACTTATCTGTGGACTTCCAATTCTAGGAGTTGCTTTAGCTTACAGGTCCCTAAAAGAACAGAACACAGCTTAAGTCATCTGGGATAATTCAGGGCTTCCCAGGTGGTGCAGTGCTAAAGAATCTGCCTGCCAGTGTAGGAGAGGTGGGTTTGATCTCTGGGTGGGGATGATCCCCTGGAGGAGGAAATAGCAACCCACTCCAGTAATCTTGGCCGGAAAATTCTATGGATAGAGGAGCCTGGCAGGCTACAGTCCATGGGATAATTCAGGTGCTAATTATTTCTTTTTCTGTATTATTTTAGCATAAATTATCATTTTGATTTTAAGTTACCCTGCTCAATCCTTCACCATTTAAAATTTTCTTTGATCTCATCTTTGTTTTAACTTCACTTCTCTAATCCCTGAGTTTTGAAATTGGTCTCTCCCATTCTTGACAATTTTCATACTTATTTTATTTTCTCTTATTCTATTTTCTTTTAAAAATTAATTTTGTCTTCTTTATTTATCTTGGACTTTTTGTCTTTTTAATTCTAATTTCCTGTAGTAACTACTTGCTATTTGTCTTTTTCAATAGTATCCTTAATATGTTTTCCTTCCACACAACATTAAAATTTTTTAAAATTCTTAGCTCAAATAGAAAAAAACAAAACCAACATGCATTACCAAGGCAGCCAGAAATCACAGCTGTATGGAAAGCAACAATATAGAGGTCACCACAAAAAGGGAAAAGTTGTTTCTATTCAGCTTCTCCTCTAACTCTCTTTAATAAATTACACTTTCTAAAACCGTCAGTGGAGACAATTATAGTAAAGCACATATGCGTGCAAGTTCTTTTAAACTTTTAAAATATTTAAATACATTTTGAGTCAAAGAAGATAATTTTCCTGCAAAAAAGAGGTTATATCATCAACATACCTCTTCCCTCTTAAGACATACTACTGATTCTTCTGTGTCTTATAAATAAAATCTAAAGTTTTGAGAATAATTGAGTTGTTCAAGTAGAATGATAATAAGCTACTGATAATAAACTTTATTTCCCTAATTTGGTTTCAAAAAGCATGTGAAAAAAAAGTTTTTTGTTTTTTTTTCTTTTCAAAAAAAGCCAACTGAATTCTGGCTGGAATATAATGCAGATATGTTAGTAAGTAGGAAGTGGGTAGCACTTTTCTTCAAGCTGACTTTTACATGAACTAGTCCTACAGTTCAAAGATTAAACTCCTTGGCAATGATCAAATTGCCAACATCCACTGGATTATCGAAAAAGCAAGAGAGTTCCACAAAAACATCTATTTCTGCTTTATTGACTATGCCAAAGCCTTTGACTGTGTGGATCACAACAAACTGTGGAAAATTCTTAAAGAGATGGGAATACCAGACCGTCTGACCTGCCTCCTGAGAAATCTGTATGCAGGTCAAGAAACAACAGTTAGAACTGGACATGGAATAACAGACTGGTTCCAAATCGGGAAAAGAGTATGTCAAAGCTGTATACTGACACCCTGCTTATTTAACTTATATGCAGAGTACATCATGAGAAATGCTGGGCTGGATGAATCACAAGTTGGAATCAAGACTGCCGGGAGAAACAGCAATAACCTCAGATATGCAGGTGATACCACTCTTATGGCAGAAAGTAAAGAAACTAAAGAGCCTCTTGATGAAAGAGGAAAGGGAAAAGTTGGCTTAAAACCCAACATTTAGACAACTAAGATCATGGCATCCAGTCCCATCACGTCATGGAAAATAGATGGGGAAACAATGGAAACAGTGACAGACTTTATTTTGGGGGGCTCCAAAATCACTGCAGATGGTGCTGCAGCCATGAAATTAAAATTGGAAGAAAAGTTATGACCAACCTAGATAGCATATTAAAAAGCAGAGATATTACTTTACCAACAAAGGTCCATCTAGTCAAAGCTATGGCTTTTCCAGTAGTCATGTATGGATGTGAGAGTTGGACTATAAAAAAAGATGAGTGCCGAAGAACTGATGCTTTTGAACTGTGGTGTTGGAGAAGACTTGAGTCTCTTGGACAGCAAGGAGATCCAACCAGTCCACCCTAAAGGAAATCAGTCCTGAATATGCATTGGAAGGACTGAGCTGAAGCTGATACTTTCCAATACTTTGGCAACCTGATGCGAACAACTCATTCATTGGAAAAGACCCAGATTCTGAGAAAGACTGAAGGCAGGAGGAGAAGGGGACAACAGAGGATGAGATGGTTGGATGGCATCACTGACTCAATGGACATGAGTTTGAGTAAGCTCTGGGAGTTGGTGATGGACAGGGAAGCCTGGCATGAGGCAGTCCGTGGGGTCACAAAGAGTCGGACACAGCTGAGCAACTGAACTGAACTGAACCCTAGAGTTATTGACGAGAAGTAGGACAAGAGAACAGATAAGCACAGAGACAGAATAGACAGATAAATATCCCTGTCTCTGATTCTAACAGAAGAAAATATCCCACAAAATAAACAGGTAACAAAAGCTATAACCTTCTTGGGGAGGGAGAATAATTTGGCAATTTATTTTCTGTAAAGGTGTGAAAATCAAAGTGAAGTTGCTCAGTCATGTCTGACTCTTTGCGACCTGGTGGACTGTAGCCTACCAGGCTCCTCTGTCCATGGGATTCTCCAGGCAAGAATACTGGAGTGGGTTGTCATTCCCTTCTGATTGATCTAATGATGAAAAGTTGGTGTACATCTCAGTTTTATACAGCTTTATTTACATTTAGTCATAAATTCTGTTAGAATATTATCTAGCAGGTGTGAAAGTAGAAGTCGCTCTTTTGTGTCTGACTCTTTCCCACCCCCTGCAACTCCACAGACTATACAATCAATGGAATTCTCCAGGCCAGATTACTGGAGTGAGTAGCCTTTCCCTTCTCCAGGGGATTTTCCCAATCTAGGGATTGAACCCAGGTCTCCCACATTGTCAGCAGATTCTTTACCAGCTGAGCCACCAGGGAAGCCCAAGAATACTGGAGTGGGTAGCCTCTCCCTTCTCCAGTGGATCTTCCCAACCCAGGAATCGAACTGGGGTTTCCTGCATTGCTGGCAGATTCTCTACCAGCGAGTTACCAGGAAAGACCTTCTAGCAGGTATACTGCAGATATAAAACTGAAAAATAAATAAATAAATATATATACACATTAGAAAAATAACAATATATACCTTAAGTGGATCTGCTAGCTCTGAGAGCTGATTAATTTTCTGTTTAATTGCATCATATTTGTTTTCTGCTTCTATTTTCAGGCTTTTAAGATGTTCCATATTTTCTTTTTGTTGTTCCATATTTTTCTCAACCATTTTCATTTTGATTTTATTTTCTTGAGCTTCATCTTCCTGGCAACATTTACAGAGCATATAGAATTAATTCAAATACTTAAGTTATCCAAGAGGAAAACAATACAATTCTGGAAAAGGAGAAACTATAGGCTACAAGAAAATCAGATTAAAGACAAATACAAAGAACATTATGGTATTTTCATACTTTTACTGGTAAATTAGAAGGTAGAAGAATATAGGTTAAAAATTAGAAAAGGATTACATTTAGAAGACAAACTATTTTATTGTACTTGAGGTCATAATCAAAGGGGATAACTTTTATTCTATTACTCACTTTTTCTTTCAAAATATAGTATATATAAATATATACCTTATGCCAGGCAATGTATCAGATGCTGACTGAACAAAAATAAATAATACATACACCTTTAAGAAATTGAGTGTATCAACAATAGGAATGAAAGCAGAAAAATATTAAGGGGAAAACCAAATTACTAATACAAACTGGAGACAAATTCTTATTGTAGTAAAAAGCTCCATCAGTGCAGTGACTTGATCTATTTTGTTTACTGTTGTGTCCCTCAGCATTTAACACGATGCCTGGTACAGAGTAAATACTGATTTACTCTGAATGAATCAGGTAAATACTGATTCATTTTAACAAGACTGCTATCTATTTAAATCACTGCTTCTCATAACTTGGGGAATTAAGCTGAATGTCATAAAAAGATGCCTAAGAGAACAAATATGTGGTAAATAAAAACCATTAAACTTGGAAAAAGGAAAACAGTTCAAAGAGACCAACTGCAACTGACTAAATGAATATCACTAATACTGGTACTGATTAATTATGAAAAATACTATGCTAGGTAGTTTGAACAGTTACTGTTCAGATAAACAAGCTCTGACAAAGTTTTATTACATGTAGAAGACAAAACCAATTATAATACATGTAAGTTATATGTACAAAATATTAAGGAACTTAAAAGGCCATACACCAGGAAGTTTCTAACTTATTTGTAAATGGAGTTAGCATTTATAAAAAGTAGCCTCAAAAAGATTATTTTTAAAAATCTAAGACTAGATTCTCTTAACCTAAGTAATAGTTTTGTCTTTTACATTATATTTAAGTTGAGGAAAAGAATCTTACCAAGGTTGCAATATCTACAGACTGGTGTTCTTCTATATTTTCAAGTTCCCGAATTTCAGAAATACTTTTCCTTATTTTCATCTTTTGAAAAAAAAAGGTATTTAGATTTTAGTAACACAAAAAGAAAAGAAAAATAGAAACAAAAACTCTGGAAAGGATGTATTAATCAACAAAATTTTACTCTGGTTTATATTACAGAAGGATTCTACAGTTAAAGACACATTAGTTTTAAAAGAACCAAAGAAAATTATATATAAAGTCTGTATCGATCACCATTATTGCTAATCAACTCTCATACAAAGCAGATAGAAGTATTCCACTTTAGCATTTAAAATGAAGACAGTATGACAGTGCTGAGTCCACAGAGACAGTGTTTTCTTGAAAGATCCAGTCTAAAGTGCTAGAAAGATTATCCCAATTGTTCTTAAAATCCAATCCCAGGATCTCTTGGGAGTCTCAGAGACTCATTCAGAGGGTCCATTAGGTAAAAACTATTTTCATAAAAACATTCAGCCATTATTTTTTTTAGATCACTTTCACTATCGATTTCTTGTAAGTATACAGGAGGTTTATAACTATAATGTGCAATACTGCAACAGACTGATTATAGAAGCTGATATGACAGTTTAAGGTGAATTTTATTATGCCAAATATCAGAGATGTAGAAAAATGTCAATCTTTTTACTAAATCTTTCTGGCTTTGGAAACTAGCTATTTGTCATAAAAATGTTATTTATGTTAATACATAATATACTTATTATTTTTAAATTAGTTAATAAATATTGTTAAATTTTGCTTTAGTTTTTAATAATAGGAATACTGATAATACCTACACAGATGAGGGCTCTTTTAAGACTATAAACAGGCTTGAGGCCAAAAAATCTGAGAACTACTCAGCTAACTAAATCCATGGTAAGACCTTAAAAATAACTTGCAAATGATTAAGCTGAGAAAACAAAATGATGTTTTCTTACCTTTAACTCTTTATAATGCAGTTGGTACCTTCTGAGAAGTTCTTCATTGCCTTTAATATCCTTTTCAAGGGTAGACAGATGTTGCTGAAGACTTAATATCTGGGCTTTCTTATTTTCAACTTCATTCTCCAAGTCACTTAATATAAAAGGGAGGGTAAAAAAATACTTTAAATCTACTTCTGAATATTACAAATATTTAGATCTTTACAAAGAAAGCCTTACTTGTAACAGAGTTTTGCTAAACCTTATGCAGTTAAACAAGCTCTCTATTCCTAACAAGTAATTCACAACATGGAAACATGGAGATTTCAAAAAACATCTTTTAAACTGGAATTAAATTTTACTTATTTCATTAAGGAGTACTCATGATCTACCTGTGACAGACACTGTGCACAGTGATAGCAGAGGTATAAAAAGAATTAAGGCATGAAGAAGTTAAACAAAAAGCCCAAACATCAGGAAATAAATGATAACACTGAAATGTGAACGGGACACTGCACTGCATGCCCACAGCACTATGAGAACGTAAGAGCAAGTCTGGGACAAGAGACAACTGATGCGTGTTCTCTGAAGTTTTCACTAGCTGCAGCAACTAGAGGAGAAGACGGAAAGAAATACACGAAGTGAGAAACAGATTCCCACATTTGTGGTGGTGAATAAACACTATGCATGTGTGGGGAGAGAAAAGGGAAGGGAGGAGCACAACGAAAAGAGGTAGAGGATAAGGTCAGCAGATACCAAAGCCAGAAGGGTCTCCACACCAGCAGAGGCACCTGCCTTCAGAAGTGATCTTTTTTTCCTGCCTCACTGACCCAAGTACCTGCTGTCCAAAACCGTGTGCCTGGTGGAAGAGAACCACCTGTGCAGTTAAGAAGAGCTTTTCTCTGATAAACAGTGTATGCCAGATTTCACTAAGAGCATATTTTCCCACAGTTTAACATCTCTGAATTCTAAAATCATCTTCCATTCCATGGTTCAACTAGCAATATTTTTCTTTTATACTCATATATAAAATAACAGGGCATTTAAAATCTGATGTACTGTTATTACAGCCATGCTACCTTGTAGAACTTTCAAAATTAAAAAAACAATCAGTAAATGTTGAATGAATGATAAACAAATGAGAAAATGAGAGAAAGAGGAGAGTACTTGTATATTTCTGGTAAAAACAGGGCCAGACACAAAATCTCTTTCAGGGCAATCTTTCATCGATGGGAATCTGCCAGTGCTGAGTTGATGCGGGCACAGAGAAGCACTCTTCATATATTCACAGTATGAGAGGGCATTAGGGAAATCAATCATTCTGTAGTCATTTGGCAACTGCTATTAAGTGATCAATTTATGCAAATCAAAGAAATTTTAAATATTAAATTATTTCTTTTAACAAATGTTAAGGCTCACTTAACATTATTAAGTACTAAAAATAATAGTATTTAATGCTATTAAATATTTAAAACTGGGCCATAAATTGTATGTTAATAAAACAATGACAATGACTATTAAATTATTTTAAAATCCACATATCTTTTGACTCAGCATTTTCACTATTTAGAATTTAAGCTATGCACATACTTTTAAAAGTATGCCAAGACACACATGTGCGTTCTCACTGCAGCGCTGCTATAGGAAGAGAAAACTGCAGACAGTGTCTCTGTCCATCAACAGGAACTGGTCAAGCATATATCACAGGGCAGCTTTACACGTGCTGATATGGAACAATCTCCAAGATATAATTGTTGTTGTTTAGTCACTAAGTCACGTCTGACTCTTTTGCGACCCCATGGACTATAGCGCGCCAGGCTCCTCTGTCAATGGGATTTCCCAGGAAAGAATACTGGAGTGGGTTGCCATTTCTGACTCCAGGGGATCTTCCCAACCTAGGGATTGAACCCCTGTCTCCTGCACCGCAGGCAGATTCTTTACCACTGAGCCACCAGGGAAGTCCTGCCCAAGATATAATATGGAGAGACAAAAAGCAAGACATAGAAACCACATGCATACTTATACAAAGCACAAATGGACGAACTTTGAAACATTATGCTAAGTGGAAGAAGCTGGACACAAATGGATGCATTTTATATGACTGCATTTATATGAAGTATCCAGAGTAAACTAATCCATAAAGACAAATCCAAAAAGAGGAGTGGTTGCCAGAGGCTGAGGGTGGGGAGGAATGCGGGAACAACTGCTCATGGCAGGAATCTTTCTTCTGGTGTGACAAAAATGCTTGGGAATGAGACAAAAGTTACGGCTGCACAAAAATCTCTCAATTGTACCCTTGAATTATATCTCAATTTCCAACCGCTCTGGAAATAAATATAAGAAAGTACAAGTATATAAACCGTTCTGGAAACATATGTAAGAAACTGTTAAACTGTTACCTTACTTTTGAAAGAGAGATGGGGCTAAAGAGCTTCACTTTTCAATGCATACATTTCTGTACTGTTTCAATTTTCTCACCATGTGCATATGTTACTTTTAATTATTTTTAAAATGTCAATAGGGACTGTCGGGAAATCAGATTATGAGCTACTTTTGTTTTTCTTTATATTTTTATATTTATATATATTTATTATTAATTTATATTTATTTTTCTTTATATTTTTATATAATGTTTTATATCATACTTTTGTTTTACTTTATATTTTTCTGTATTTAAAAAACACCAGTGAATTTTTTTTAAACTTCGAAATATCAGACAACTACTATACTTGTTCAGGTCAAAGTATCATAATAACACTGTATTTTCAATTTTAGTATATGTGCTGCCGAAGCAAGCACATAACATTGTATTTTCAATCAATAAAGTTCATTAATGTGAGAAACAGTTTAAAAAAATAAAAAAACAACAAAGTTCAGAGGCTTCCCTGATGGCTCAATGGTTGAGTCCACCTGCCAATGCTGGAGACATGGGTTTGATCCCTGATCTGGGAAGATCCCGCCTTCTGTGGAGCAACTAAGCCCGTGGACCACAACTACTGAAGCCCATACGCCCTAGAGCTGTGCTCTGCAACAAGAGAAGCCACTGCAATGAGAAGCCCACACACCCTCCGCTAGAAAGTAGCTCTCTCTTGCCACAACTACAGAAAGCCCTACGTGTAGCAAAGAAGACCCAGCACAGTCAAAAATGAATAAATCAAAAAGAAAGGGTAGGAATAATACAATAAAGCTACATTGCATACCAACCTTATTTCAGAATCCACATCTCTGCTTAGAAACTTAGGTCTTGTATATTCAGATGAATAATAACGCCCTGCAAAAACTTGATCACCATCAGCGGTAAAAGCTTCTCTACAATTCCTGGGTGGTTTTTGGGATTGCATCACTGCACGAGCTACAGAATTATTCTAAAAAAAAGAGGAAAAATACATTTTTAAAATATGCCACAGCATTTCCACTGTATATAATTTCAAAATGTTACCTATCACTAGTTTAAGATTCAAGTATTTTTGTTTAAACATTCAAATGAAATAATTCCATGAAGATAAACAGAATTTAAAAAATAGCTTTCAAGATTCAAAGAATTAAACTAAGTCTTAAAAACATAGGAAACGATGTTCTATGACAAACTGACATATTTTATTTTTAAATTCTAATACTATCCATTAAAATAAAAAATCTTAAGTACCTTTACACATATTTTCCTTAGAAATCTTATTTTTCATAGAAAAATGAAATCTTACTTTTTTCTAAATGTCTTTTATACCCTAGAAAAGATGAGCAAAGAGCAAATTCCAAGAAAAGACTGGTACACTGAATTATGTAGGGAAAACCTGGAAATCTTTAATATTTTACTTCCTAGAGGAAGTAAGGTGGATTAGGTTTATTGCAGCCATGAAATTAAAAGACGCTTATTCCTTGGAAGGAAAGTTATGACCAACCTAGACAGCATATTAAAAAGCAGAGACATTACTTTGTCATCAAGGTCCGTCTGATCAAGGCTATGGTTTTTCCAGTGGTCATGTATGGATGTCAGAGTTGAACTATGAGGAAAGCTGAGCACTAAAGAATTGATGCTTCTGAACTGTGGTGTTGGAGAAGATTTTTGAGAGTCCCTTGGACTGCAAGGAGATCCAACCAGTCCATCCTAAAGGAGATCAGTCCTGGGTGTTCATTGGAAGGACTGATGTTGAAACTGAAACTCCAATACTTTGGCCAGCTGATGCGAAGAGCTGACTCATTTGAAAAGACCCTGACGCTGGGAAAGATTGAGGGCATGAGGAGAAGGGGATGACAGAGGATGAGCTGGGTGGATGGCATCACCGACTCAATGGGCATGGGTTTGGGTGGACTCTGGGAGTTGGTGATGGACAGGGAGGCCTGGTGTGCTGACGTTCATGGGGTCACAGAGAGTCAGATATGACTGAGCGACTGAAATGAATCGAACTGATATAACCAATTTAAGTTTAGGAAATTTAAAAATAATATAAAACACAGGAAGCATCTGGACTTACTTTGATTAGCAGCACTGTCTCTATGCTTCTCATGTCAATCAGGCTATTTGCCACAACTGCATTATCTATTTCTAATGCTGTCAGAACTGTTGGGAACTCTGGATGATATGCAGCTCTAGGAGACAAAAAAATATAAGGAATAACTTACCCAACTTTAATATTATATATATTAGATATATATTTTAAATAGGTTGGAGATGATGGATAATAACAAGACATGGAAGACATTTGCAAATATCTGTAATAGGCTTAATTTTATCTCATTAGCAAACATTCATATAATACTAGGCAATGTTCTAAGTATATTCTAAGTACAGCTGATCCTTGAACAACACAGGTTTGAACTGCACGGGCCAACTTATACGTGAATTCTTTTTCAATGAACACAGTAGGTCCTGCAGTATCCATGTTTGTCTGAATCAGGAACTGTGGCTACAGAGGGCCAGCTATGGGACACAAACATCTGCAGATTCTGGTACCAACAGAGGGCCCTGGAATCAATGTCCTGTGGATACCAAAGGACGATTGACCGTGCTGGCTTATTTAATTCTCAGAACAACTATATGAGATAGGTAATATTATTCTACTTTTTTTTCAAGTGAGGAAGCTTCAAAGAGTTTAGCAAGCTCCCTGATGTCCTAAAGCTAACTTAGAAGTCAGGCTAGGATTTAAACCAGGCAGCTCAGCTCTAGAACCCAGAGTCTTAATCATTATATTCTATTGTCCACTGTAACTAATTATTACAATTTCCTTAAGTCCTACACTGCTACCACACAAACATAAAAGTCAATTAATTAAAAGACATGGGGAAATGGCAATGGCATTCATAATGCTTAGCTATAGAATTCCAAAACGAAATATCTTTTTGTGTGTGTGTGTGTGTGTGTGTGTGTGTGTGTGTGTGTGTGTGTGTGTGTGTACACGTATGTTTTCCACCTAGTTATTAATTCAAGATGTACTTTCTGAGCACCTACTATGTGCCAAATGCTGTTCAGAGGATGACCAGATAGGAACAAAACAGACTATATATATCCTTTTCCCCATAAATCTTACAGCCTATTGAAGGGAGAGAGAAAAGTGAGAAAAAGTCCTTTCTCACACAGAAAAGATCAGGAAAAGCCTTATTAGGATAACAATGAGGAGACACCTAAGGGGATGGGAATCTCATTAACACCCTGAAGAGCATTTCATGCCAAAGGAGCAGCATTTGCAAAGATCCTGAAAATGGTTGTTGGAGAAGCCAGGAGGTTGGTACGCAGTGGACAAGCAGTGTGCCAAGTGTGTCTAGACACTAGGACAGGACAGAAGGCAAGAGGACAGATCACGTAAGCCCGCGAGGTCGCAGTGAGGCCTGAAGAGGATGAGAACACACTTCGGCAAATACTGCTGACAGTAGGAAGGAAGGACTCCAGGACCAAGCCAACCAAGGCAAGCTGGTGCCTAGACAAGAGCTGTTCTGGGATGTGACGAAGTTCTACAAGCTTGAGTGGTAAGGTTCAAGAAAGAGGAAGACAGAAATGAGTGACAGAGACAACTCTTCTGAGGAGTCTTTCCTGTAAAATGAGGCAGAGAAACAGGATAGTAACCCTAGGACAGAGCTCAAGCGGAAGTAAAAACAAAGATAGAACAGGGGGTGGGCACTGTAGAAATGTCATATATTGTCAGTGAAACAACGCAGGGAAGGAGGGCAGAGAGGGTGGGAGCAGGAGTCTAAGAGGGAGGGCATGTGGAAGGGGACTGCAGTAAAACATAGACTTTGGCCAGTCCACTGAGAGCACAGGTTCTCTGCTGGGGAGGAGCAAGTACTTTCAAGGAGGCATGTGCCATTGCTGGCTGGGCCTGCTCCTACCAGCTCTAAAGCTCTCAGTCACGGCCACCCCTTCCTTGAGCTCTACTGCCCTGGGATGTACTTCGTATTTAGTTTATATCACAATCAGTTGCCTGCTGACATGTGGTAAAATCAGCATAGGAGAACCAGAAGTAGGAAGGAATAGTAGCAATAACAGGTCATTCATGAGACAAGGAAAGGACAAGTATGAAACAGGCTCACGCAACAACAAAATGGAGAAGCCTAAAGAGGCTGGGGACAAGCACGATGAGCCTCAGTGGTAGGAGCAATTACAGGACAAAATGCTTTGATAATCTTAATTAAGCTTAGAAGAAATCTTAATAAAACATGATTGCTAAAGCCTAATAAAAGGAAAAATACCACAATCAAATTAAATATGGAAAAAACATGCTTAAAAACAAAGGCATTTTTCATGTCTCCAAATATAAGAAGACTTAATTTAAAGAAGAAAAAACCGGATTCATAAGAAAAAAATGGAGTGGGAGAGGACAAAAAATTTAAAAATGTAATCTAGTAATAGGAAAATATATATACAGAGGAATATATATATATATGTAGGAAGATACACCTTACATATATATCATATATGTGTGTGTGTGTGTGTGTGTGTGTGTGTAAAAGAGTAAATTGTTAGCTAACTAGCAACTAACAAAGAGGCCAGTTTGGGTATGGTGCCCTTGAGGTCTGTTAGGGTCAAAGAAAACAATCAAAGATCAAAGAAAACAACCACAGCTCTTTATGGACTCTGTAAACCACCTCGAGTTGAACTGTGAGCAATAAGTACCACAGCTCTGCCGTACACACTCCTTTTTAACATGGACAGGTATGTACCACTTCCCTCTTCAGTAAATTTCTAAGCCACACAAGGTCTATATCCTGGTATGTCTCCCACAACAGACCTTGTGTAAGGACCTCAAAGGCAGGGAGTATCTATCATTTATTGATCTATGTATCTCCAATGCCTAGATTCAAATTAAAGATGTGGCTGATGGAATTTTTACAGATCAGTAGTGTAGACATGGTTAACATTAAAAACGTTCTAATTCTTTCTGAACTAGTACATGACTAAGCAAAACCAGAACAGCTTTTAAATAATTACTGATGCCTTACCTGTGTCTTACATCATACATCTCATTCCGAAACTCAGAAACTATTATCTGTGGCCGTGAGGTCCCTGGTGAATAAAACTTTTTCATCAGTGCCTGAAGCACTCTTTCATCGGCATGGTTATGGCAACAGTAGGCTTGCAGAAGTCCTTTTAAGCAAGATTCAATAGCCAAAGCAAGCTCAGGGTCCCGAAGATGAATGCAAGCTCCTAAAAATGAGAGAAAGTTATTAAAATGCCCATTAAACACTTGACATATTAATGTAACTATCTTTGTATGAAGTGATAGTCACTCAGTCATGTCCAACTCTTTGTGACCCCATGGATTGTAGACTGCCAGGCTTCTCTGTCCATGCAATTCTCCAGGTAAGAATACTGAAGTGGGTTGCCATTTCCTTCTCCAGGGGATCTTCCCAACCCAGGGACTGAACCCGGATCTCCCACATGGTAGGCAGACTCTTTACCAACTGAGCCACCAGGGAAACTATTATCTTTGTATAATAGTTCATAGATGACTTTAAAATATTTTCATACTAAGCAATTTAAATGATATTACAGATCTTATTTTAATCAAATGGGAAACACCCTCATCCCACTGGATACATTGGGGAAGAAGCACAGAATTCTATGAAAAGCTGTCTTGCTCTAATGTAAATCAACAGTGTTTTTCCTTTGTGTATACTAATTCAGCCTCTGAATGGTTTTGAAAATCAAGCCAAAAGGGTTATAGACACTACTATTTAATGCAAAACTGATTAATATTGAAATTTTAGATTTAAAGAGGGAAAAAAATACCTCACTTATTGAAATGGATCCTGGTATAGAGGTACACACATATCATTTAAATGAAGAGACATTACTACAATACTTAATGCAGTATATAATACTGTGCTAAAAATGTCATCTATACCATCATTTTCACCCAATGATGTACAGAATTAAAGATAACTCCTCAAAACTCAATGTATTTTTTAATAAAGATTTTTTTGATGTAGACTATTTTTAAAATTTTTATTGAGTTTATTACATCATTACTTCTATTTTATGTTTTGGTTTTTTGGTCATGATTTATGTGTGATCTTAGTTCCCCACCCAGGGATTGAACCCACAGCCCTGTACTGGAAGGTAAAGTCTTAACCACTGGACCAACAGGCAAGTCCCTAAATTGATTTTTTTTCTCATGTACATATAAGGATAGTTAAATAACTCCAGATTTATACTTGAAAGAGAACTCAAAAATAATGTTGTCCAACCTAAACAGAAACTTCCTACTAATCAATTACATGCAAATTAGTTCATTGATTTATTCATTCAGGAAAAAAATCAGAACCAGATTAACTCTATAGCTACTTTTCCTTTTCCTAAGTTCTCTTTTGATTCTTTTGTGCTTAAAAGATATAAGAGGAAAGTTACAAAGCTTAAAGTGATTTTATCATCATTTCTTAGAATGCATACAAAGTCTACACATAACTACATGGTAAATTATATTCAACAGACTCCTTCCTGAAAATAAAAATACACTTCTAATTTTTATGATATCCTGACTAACTGGTGACAAATACCTAATGGGCCTACAGGTTTATAGGTAAAGAGCCCCCGTCTGTAGGCATCATCTATGGCTTCAAGAAGAGCTGGAACGTGAGGGCCAAATCTTTTGAGTCGATTGGTTTTACTATCTTTCAATTCTTTCAGTTGCCTCTGGTTAAAGTTCAGTGTAGTCTTCACATCTAACTCTTCTCTCCTAAGAAATACACGTGGAAAAACAGAATAGGTACATTAACAGGTTATACAGAAATATCCAGACTTTTCCCCTAATACCTGCATACCAATAAATGACACAGCTACCCTAAGAACTAAAAGCAGATTCTTTATTTGAAAACAATTGTGTTACCAAGAAAAAAGTCAGAAGACCTCAAAACTTAGTGTGAAAATAACAATAATGCAACAGTGACAAAAACAAGAAAACCCAGAAATTGTCCAATTCTACAAGATTAATTAGGAAGTTTTATTAGGAAAGTGATTTTGAAAGATACTTTATTATGAGGAAGAACAAAATAAAAATCAAGTATTTTATTTTCATAAAGAGGAAAATTACATGATTTTCAAATAACTGAAAAAGATACAAGGATGTGTACACTTACTTAATCCTGGTATGTTCTTCTTTGTCTTTTTCTATGGCTTGCTGAAATTGTTCAATCTCTTGATTGACTGAACTTTCTTGATCTTGTAAGGCCTTTACTCTCTCTTTTAACCAAGATATTTTTTTTTGCCTTTCCAACCGTTCAGGTTCCAAAGACTGATCGGCACTAAGAGTAAATAGTTCAAAGTGGAAATGTTAAGTTAAAAACCTAACATTTTAAAAAACATAAAGCAATGTAATAAAATTCCTCCAGCAGTAGTACAGAAAACTTACGGCTGCTGGGGGGAAGAAACAGGGAGTTTGGGAAGGACATGTACACATTGTTATATTTAAAATGATAACCAACAAGGACCTACTGTACAGTACATGCGAACTCTGCTCAAGGTAGCCTGGATGAGAGGGAAGTTTAGGGAAGAAAGCCATGCACGTATATGTATGGCTGAGTCCCTTTATTGTTCACACGAAACTATCACAACTGTTAATGCACCATGTGTGTATCTAAGTGTGCGTGTGAAGTTGCTCAGTTGTGTCCGACTCTTTGTGACCCCACGGACTGTAGCCCATCAGGCTCCCCTGTCCATAGAGTTCTCCAGGCAAGAATACTGGAGTGGGTAGCCGAACCCCTCTCCAGGGGATCTTCCTGAACAGGGGATCAAACCCAGGTCTCCTGCATTGCAGGCAGATTCTTTACTGTCTGAGCCACCAGGAAAGCCCAAATTGACTATACCTCAATACAAAATAAAAAATTAAAAAAAAACAGAAAATAAAATACTCCATTTCACTTAGATTACTTTATTACAAAATGAGGTAAAAATGAAAATTGCAAAGTAACTATCTTACCTTTTTCTCAGTTCTTCAATTCTTTTGCAAAGTTGCTCATCATCTTTCTTTAATGCTTTATACTCATTTAGGGAACGATTATACAAAACCTAACAAAAAAGTCAGACACACGTTAGTAAAATGAAAAAACAAATACCCTATTCAAGTCCACTTTTGCCAAATGGTCAAACCAAAGGTTGAATATACACAGAAATATATACTTAAAATGAAGTACATATATGGCCGCATAAAATTGTAACATTTTTTAAAGCCCAAAATCAACATAACTACAAAACCTCTACTTTTAAAAATAAACAGTATTGATATTTGATATGATGAAGTTTTTAATGGGTTTCCCTGGTGGCTCAGTAAAGAGTCCACCTGGAATGCAGGAGACTCAGGTTCAATCTCTGGGTCGGGAAGATCCCCTGGAGAAGGGAATGGCTACCCACTCCGGTATCCTTGCTTGGAGAATTCCATGGACAGAGAAGCAGTATTGACATTTGATGTGAAAGCTTTTCTCTCACCTCAGCTTCATTATAGGCCCTTTTCTTAGAAGTAAGATCTGCTTTCAGTGCCATACATTCTGGCGCTCGTGCGTTTGTCTCTTGACTAATCTTTTCGAGTTTATCTTGAATGTCTTTGTATTTTTTTTCTGCTTCATTAAGTCTGACCTTTAAGAAAATTAACATTGTTGGAATACATTTTATTTTTCTTCAATAAACAGAAAAATTAAAAACATAATTATATATGGTTCACATTTCAAATAAACTTAATTTTGCTTTAACTAAACTCGAGACAGTAATTAGATAACCTATATAAAATGCCAAAAAACATATATATTTTTATTGAAGTATAGGTGATTTACAATATTGCATTAGTTTTAGGTGTACAATAAAGTGATTCAATTATACATACACATATTCATTCTCAAGTTTTTTCCATTATAGGTTATTACGAGATATTAAATATAGGTTCCTTATGCTATACAGTGGGCTTCCCAGGTGGCCCAGCAATAAAGAATCTTCCCGCCAAGGCAGGAGGTATAACAGACACAGGTTTGATCCCTGTGTTGGGAAGAGCCCCTGAAGTAGGAGATGGCAATGGAAATGCTCCAGTATTCTTGCGTCGGACATAACTGAGTGAGCACACACATACATGCTACATAGTAAGTCCTTCTTGCTTATCTATTTTATATAGTATGTATATGTTAATCTCACACTCATAATTTACTTTTGCCCCTCCCTTGCCCCTCTGATAATCATAAATTTGTTTTCCATGTCTTCTATATCTATGAGGTGTTTCTGTTTTGTAAATTAAGTTCATTTGTATTGCTTCTTTTTTTAAGATTCCACATATAAGTGATATCATATAACATTTGTCTATCTTAGTTCATTTACAGTATGATATTCTCTAGGTCCATTCATGTTGCTGCAAATGGCAGTATCATTCTTTTTAATGCCTGAGTAATATTCCACTGTATATACAAACCACTTCTTTATCCATTCACCTGTTGATAAACACTTAGGTTGCTTGCATATTTTGGCTATTATAAATAGTGCTATGAATACTGGGGTGCATCTGTCTTTTCTGGATATATGCCTAGGAGTGGGATTCCTAGATCATATGGCAACTCTATCTTTAGCTTTTTTAAGGAACTTCACTGTCTTCCAAGTGACTGAAAGAATCTATATTCCTTTCAGCAGTGTTAACAGGGGGGTTCCCTCTTCTCCATACCTTCTTCCACCACTTATTATTTGTAGATTTTCTGACGATGGCCAATCTGACCAGCATGAGGTGATACATCATAGTTTTGATTTGCATTTCTCTATTATTCTAAAATATATTTAAATTTTAAATTCACATTTAGTAAATGTAAAGGGAGACATACAATTTAGCAGAGAAACAACCATGAAAGAGGATTATACAGTTTGGATGCAATAATGCTTCAGTAGGGTATGTATAATAGTGAAAGCACACAGGAAGAACTTACAGGTCTGTCAGAAAAAGTCAGGAATGCTTTCAAAGCAGTATTTAAGCTGAAACTTAAAAGAGTAATCAAAATGTTTCTGATCAGAAAGTAGCAAATTTTTTTCTAGAAAGAGCCAGACAGTATATCCTTCAGGCTTTGTGGGCTGTAAAGTATCTATCATAGCTATTCAACTAAACATGCTAAGTTTGAAGTGTCTGGAACATGCAGGTAAAGATGTGAAGACACATATTTGAATTAAGTGCTCAGGATAAAAGTCTGAATAGGAGATATAGATTAGGGACTGTCACTAAGTAAGACATTTAGGAAACATTATATAGAATAACAGTGTATTTTTATTATGAAGATATTAGCAGTATAATCTGTATGTTTTTAATAATAATTGAAGTTGGTTCAGGTGTTATACAAACTAAACAAAATCCATCTATTTTCAGTTTTAAATTAGGTGAGTACAAATTTAAAGTCTGCTTTAGATACTATTTTTTCAGAAGCCTTCTCCTCAATAATTATGCTATAATCTATAAACAAGTATATACTATACGAAAGGTTTTTATGTAAGACATGGTGGGAAGAATATAAACATAAATTAAAACAATCCATACTCTCCTGAAATTTACCACTTACTACACAGTATAATACTTAAATACTCAAGTAGAGCAAATACCTACAGAACTCAGTATCACCCAGCCTCAAGATTCTCCTTTCTTCATTTGAAAAAACACTGAGCATTTATTACTAAAACTGATTTCACTATTAGACTGGGAAAATATCTAAAGAGGAAACCAACAAGGTCTTCCCCAATGACAAGCTATGAAACGAAGCTGAGAAAAATTGAGTGGAAATTTCAGAATATTCTCTCAGAAATAAAAAAAAGTAAAGTGAGAGAGGTGGGTGAGGTTGAATTCCCATTTACTAACTGAAGAGGGAATAAGAAACTCAGCCCAGAGATCACTAAGTAAATGTCTTGCCTTCACCATTTCTGCTTTTACACAATCCTCTATTACCTGTCATGGATTAATGCTATAGCTCTTAAAAGGAAAAACACTCATCTGCTTATCTTAGGGGTAGACAGGAAAAAGCAAGCTGGGAAAGATTACACCCTGTAGTACAACCAAGCCTGGCAGCCAGAAGCTCATAAGCTAAGTAGAGCAAAATAGTAATATGTAAGTCAGTCACCCTGAGTACATGGGAGCTCCTATAAGGAAAGGTTAGATCTATCTCTGGCAAGACAGCAGAGAATTCCACAGTGCTGGCTATAAAACCTTGTGAACATACAGAAAAAAAAAAAAAACCCACTGAAATGTAAATTTTAAATGAGTGGATGGTACAGTATATGAACTATATCTCAGTAAAGCTTTTAAAAGAGAATGGAAAGGGATTTTCCTGGTGGCCAGTGGGAAAGAATCCGCCTTGTAATTCATGGGACACAAGTTCAATCCCTGGTCAGGGAACTAAGATCCCACATATCATGAACAGCTAAGCCTGCGCGCCACACCACTGAGCCTGGGTGCCACAACGAGAGAGTCCGTGTGCTGCGCGGAAAAGATCCCACACGGCGCGACGAAGATCCTGGGCGCCAAAACTAAGACCCAGTGCAGCCAAATTAATAAACAAGCCAAAAATAACTCCAGAATTGTGTAAACATAACTTTTAAAAAGAGAGAGAGAATGGAAAGGTAAATGTAAAAGTGGGTCTGTTCACGGTCCAAAGGTCCATGTGGACCCTCAACAGAAAATCACTCCTTTATTTACCACTCAACCAACTTCTACCTCTGCATAAAAAAAGTGGAATCACCTGCTGCTCTTCCGTTTTCCTCTCAAGTCTAGCAGCACGATCTTCTCCAATTTTGATGTTATCTCTGATAGCATTCAATTGCTTTTCAATTTCATTGACCTAAAAAGAATTTATACAGCAAATCACATATAAGACTAAATATAACCAAGTATATTCTGCATATTACAAATATGTGTGAATAAGTAATTAGCTGAAATTACCACTGCCCAAGCCATTTCATGTTTCAGGTATTCCAGGTTGGTCTTCATTGTACTTAAGCCAGCAATATTTTGAAAACGTTCTTCTTTCTCCAAACACTGGCGCTTTAGTTCACTAAGTCGCTTTAAAAAAAAAAAAAGAATGTATTTCTTACTAACACTGAAAAGACGGACTTTCTGCCAATATATTTCTTTTGAACGCATTGCCTAAATAAGTACTGAAAAAGATCTGCTAGGCAATTACTTCTTTAATTAGAGCAGAAATAAAAATATTTTCATTTCTTTGGTATACTTTTACTACATGCAATAGTTTCGTTAATTTCTGCACTCTAAAAATGGCTAGTCTTCAAATGAGGAAGAATGAAGGAATAAATGTTTCAAGGTCACACAAAAACTCAGTTTTCCATTTTCTCTCAATTCCCTATCTGAGAGACAGACTGGGTGAAGTATACCACTAGATCCATTTTAATGCTACTGGAAAGGTCAAAAGGAATTTATTTCTAAAAATCAAATGTTATATTTTTTCTCATCAAAGTTTTCTCTCAATAATTAATTAATAAAATTATCAAGCAAAAAACTAACTACAGTGGTATATGAATAGCTTCTAAAGCTGCACACCTGACTAGAGAGTCTCTCCTCTCCATTCAGTTTCTGTGTTCAAATAGGGACTTCGCTGTGGATCTTAGGGTGTTTCTCTATCCAAGTCACTTTCCCATTCTTCAGGATTATTTCAATCCATTATCACTCTCCTCAAACCTCATAAACCTACCACCCTAATCCCTCACTCCTCCCTGATGCCTGTTTTCAAAGAATCCAGAAGCTGTAGAAAGCAAGTTCTTACAGCTTTCAACAACCTGATATATAAACTGAAAAGCAGTCTTTTCCTCCAGCTAAAAAGAAGAGGTAGCTTCATTATACGTAAGCCCAGTCCCAACTTCTTATTTGGATCCTGACCACCCCCTCTTCTGCCTTCTCAGTTTAGTTCAGTCGCTCAGTCATGTCTGACTCTTCGTGACCCCATGGACAGCACCACATCAGGCCTCCCTGTCCATCACCAACTCCCGGAGCCTACTCAAACTCATGTTCATCATGTTGGTGATGCCATTCAACCATCTCATCCTCTGTCGTCCCCTTCTCCTCCTGCCTTCAATCTTTCCCAGCATCAGGGTCTTTTCAAATGAGCTGGTTCTTCACATCAGGTGGCCAAAGGATTGGAGTTTCAGCTTCAACACCAGTCCTTCCAATGAACACCCAGGACTGATCTCCTTTAGGATGGACTAGTTGGATCTCCTTGAAGTCCAAGGGACTCTCAAGAGTCTCCTCCAGCACCACCGTTCAAAAGCATCAATTCTTGGGCACTCAGCTTTCTTTATAGTCCAACTTTCACATCCATACATGACTACTAGAAAAACCATAGTTCTGACTAGACAGAACTTGGTTGCTAAAGTAATGTCTCTGCTTTTTAATATGCTGTCTAGGTTGGTCATAGCTTTTCTTCCAAGGAGCAAGCGTCTTTTAACTTCATGGTTGCCGTCACCATCTGCAGTGATTCTGGAGTCCAAAAAATAAAGTCTCTCACTGTTTCCATTGTTTTCTTCATCTGCCTTCTCAGGAGGTCTAAATTAGTTGAGTCTTTATCCCATCTTTTCACCTTTTTTCCACTTATTCCTTTTCATTGACTCCTTTCCAGGATCACATTTAAATCTTTATCTTTTCCATTTACAAACAAAGCCAGCAATATTCACCTCAAGGCACCACCTTTTTCTGTAAAAGTGGTTTCCCCTTTACATCTAAGTTTCATGAAAATTATCTTCAGCGCCTCCATTCTACCTGCTTTTCAGCCCCACAAATCTGGCTTTTGTTTTCATCACTACCCTCCATGCTCCATGTAACATTAGCCCAGAACATTTCAAAGCTCTTTTCCATATTACCATGGCCACTACTCTAACTTACCTTATCGTCATCATCTGTTTGGACAATAATACCTTCTTTATTGATCTATGTATATTCTCTCCTTAGAGCTGTTCACTCTCTCCTGTAGCAGAGTGATCTACTGAAAATATATATTCAATCAAGCCATCCACTTTCATGTGTTGTACTGCCTTTTAAGTTTCAAAGCTCCTCCACAACCTGGCCTTTTAACTCTCATTCTTGTGTTCTTCACTCTAGACAACATAGAATTCCTTCAGCTTTTTAAAAACACCACATGCTCTCTTGCCCAAAACTCCATCTGTGCTTATCTCCTGGAACACAATTCCTCACTCTCACCATTTTTTGTCTGTTATTACTCACCATTCACTTTTTACCTGAGGCATTCCTTACTTAATAACTACACCTCTCCCACTGCCCCTGACTTGCCCCCTGTTGCTAGTAACCTATTAAAACTAATCTTTAACTCCTCTAGGAGCACTCACCATACTCAGTTATTTACCATGTGCTTTCTGCTGCATAGTTAGGTACATGACCTCAAGAATCTTGTTATGTATTTACCATTATATGGCCACAGCCAAAGCACAATGCTAGAAGGCATGCAGTAGGAACTCAGTATTTGATGGCTGAATGACTTTCAGTTTCTAATCTTCATGTTCTATTTCTTTTCTCTGACTTATTTTTATTTGTATCTCCCACTGAATCCTTTCCTGATTGCTTTTTTTTTTTAATTTTTATTGAAGTATAGTTGATTTACAATGTTGCATTAGGTCACATTCTACTTAAAGGCTGATACAGGGTTTATTTTGAGAATCTAGTACATTTAATTAGTCAGAAAAAAACTTCTTACAAAGTGCATATTATACATAAGAAACTCAGCTACATGATACAGGGACATAATTCTTAAACTTCATAAACAAATTATTTTCAATTGCTGATGACAAAGTATACCGTGAAGAAAAGTGGGTATTTAAACATCAAGCTATTTAAAGCAAACAAATTTCTTCAAAGTCCTGATCTACTGCTTTTAAAATAATAGATGCTAATATATACTATGCATATTTGTCTGACTATCCATTTCCTTTCCCCAGTAATAACATTATATTCAAAGAACATGTGCTAAATCAATTCTATGGCTTATAGCCCTCCTTGCACACAGTATCACATACCTCAGGTTCGAAGCAATAATGTAGGAATAAAAATAAATATACTCAACTTGACTTTTTCAGTTTTCACTTGGTGAACCATATAACTATAAACCCAATTTTAAATATGTATTCCTCAAAAATTTGAAGTAAAAAGGTCAGCGTAACATCTAATAAATTTAACTTGGGTCAATCATTAATAAAATTCTGTCTCAAAAGAACTTATTATGAAGTTGCTGAAAGCAACTGACTGCATAAAACTGATTAAATGACAAAAGAACAAGATACAGAATCACAGAAAAACTGCTGGGACTTAAAGTACTGGATAAACAGCTGAAACATAAGGCGCTTAAAGAATGTTCACATTTAACCAATGTAATGAAGAGTCATCTATAATTATAAATGCATATTTTGTTAAATACCAGCTTGAGGCTCCTGCTTATTTTCCTGTCAAAAGACATACAGTTTTTAAACTACTGCCCAGTGGGAATTACTGACACGTTATTATGGAAGCAACTAGACACATAGCAAAGGATAAGTAGGTTAGATACTGCACTGCCCTCCAGTCTATGATTAAGACATGGACATACCCATTATTATAAAACAAAAAAAGCAAAGGCTAAGAAATGCCCTGAAGGTAAAAGACACACAAAAATGTTACTATTTTTATATAGGTACACATATATAGATACATCAGTGTATAATTTTACAATACCATTTACCTGGTATAAGAATTTGACTGATTTCAAAAAACAACTGCATTAAATGCTTACAAACCTCTTCTCCTTGATTTATCTGCTCTTTGGTTCTTTCCTTTGTTTCCATAATGTATGAATAGTCTTCCTTCATTTGTTCAAGTTGGGTTGCTTTCATAAAGAACTAAATAAACAAGAAAAACATAATTAGGAGTTTGTAAACTTCTATGTAACTATGTAAAAAAAAGAATTTGGTCTCTGAAAACTAAACACAAACACAAAAGAATACATTTTATTTCAAACTCCAAATTTACTTAAAGTGCTATATTCAAACATACACGTTTACTTGCAAAATTTCTTAAAGCCTTGTGAAAGAAAACTCATCTGGTGTGAAGGTAATACCATTCTGACTTCTCATTTTCACTGTTCTTCCATTCTTTAAGCAAATGTGAAAACAGAGAAAATATTTGTATCCTTGATCTCAATGCATCATAATTTTTTAGCATAGAGAACACCAAAATCATTTAAAAGTCACACTGCAAGCTATAGTAGTAGTCATATATTTTGTTGGCTTTTTAAAGAGTGCTAAATAATCTAATGTTCAAAAGTTATTATGTATGTATGGTCACTCATTCCCTTCTATTTCTACAAATATAAGTTTTAGAATTCACTCTCAGAATTAAAAGCCAAAAAAGTTACAGCAAGGATTTATCAGTAAAATTATACTTCCACCTTACTTAATTTTCTACATTAGTCATACAATATTACTTTAAATAGTGGCTTAAAAAAAACTTGATATTTACTATATGACCAAGATTAATGTTCAGTATATATGCTTAATTTATAAATGTATTCTTTTTGGGTAGGTTTATGTTTATCTCGGTGCTTCTTACTTTGTACTTGTCTCCCTCATTTTTAGATTGCAAGAACTGCTTGCTCATCTCTTGTGTTAAAACAGAAACCGGATTATCTACCTGAAACAAACAAACAAAAGATTACCTTTAAATATTTCATTTTAATGTCTTAAAGAGAACTGAACTAAGATATCCATTACAAGACGCTGCCATCAGGAAGGCTAGGTACTAGCCAGAGGTTAGAGCACTAAATACACAAAAAGAAAATCTTAGAAACTTTTAATGAAAAGAAAATATTTCAAAATTTCATGGTAGTGAAACAAATACTACACCTATGGCTGATTCATGTTGATGTATGGCAGAAACCAATACAACACTGTAAAACAATTACCCTCCAATTAAACACTACAGTCAAAATTAAATATTCTCCCATTATATAAAGGCATAAGAACTTTCTAAAAAAGTGTTTTAATTAGAAAGTTTTCATTCCTTCCACCTGTTTTATAGATACCACTCCTATGCTACTGGTTAACCATCAGATTACAAAGTTGGAAGTTCTCTAGCAGGTAAGTAGCTGGCGTGGGCTCTAATTTGGCTCTGTCGGAACATTCTATGTAATCTCAGGCAAATTAATTACCTCCCTCCAACTAAATACAAAAAGTCCGACTCCGTTACTTCTCATCAGAACTAAAATGACAAGTATTGTTTATTTTTTGTACAGCAGTTCTTCAGATTTCTCATTTCTTGTTATTTCTTCATGAGGAATTAAGACTTTTTTTTCCTACTTGTTTCAAAAAGGTTCACAGTCATTTCCCATTTATATCTTTGGTGTTAATTTGTGTAACTAAGTCGTGTCTGACTTTTTCGTGAACCCCATGGACTGTAGCCACCAGGCTCCTTTGTCCATGGGATTTCCCTGGCAAGAATACTGGAGTGGGTTGCCAAGAAAGTCTTGTATATGTAAGAAAATAATCTTGTTTGTATACACAGAATATGAAGGACCAGCAGAAATGAAAAAATGTGTAACTCCTTTATTTTACCATCTGTAAAATACCGATTGTACTTTATTTAGTATACTTTCTTTCAAGTAAGATTTTGGGTCTTTCCTTTCAAGATGATAAAAAAGATTAATGTGGTTATAAAGAAATCCCTACATGTTACATGTTTCTCATTATGTAGGTAGCTCAGGCTCTGACTGTCATCCTTTTTTTTTTTTTAAAACAAGGCCTGTGTTGGTATCTCAATTTCACACAGCATCTAATTTCTTAAAACTAAGACAATGGCCTATGTGGTATCTTAATTTCACACAGCAACTAATTTCTTAAAACTAAGCTTTGATGACAGCCATTTTATCACCAACTTTGGATTAACAGCTTCGCCAAAGTTCATGTTTTTTTTTCCACATCCTCTGAAATGGGGTTCCTAGTTTTTATACTAGAGATTATTTAAAAATCTGGCAGCCTTATATGTCAAGACTCTGGAGTAGGCAAAAGGTAAGCACAAACAGGTAAACTTCAGAGAAAAAGTAAGAGGTATGATGGACAAATGCAACTGGGTACTTAAAGACATTAAACACCCTCCTTCCTCCTGGTAATTCTAGGCCACAGCGTCTAATGGAAATACAATGTAAACAACACATACAATTAAGCGTTCTAGTAGCTACATTAAAAATATAGAAAGAGGTGAAACTAATGTTTGTAATATATTTTAAAACTAGTGCATCTAAAATACTGTCATTTTAACATTCAATCTTGCCTGGAAAATGCCATGGGCAGAGGAGCCTGGCAGGCTACAGTCTATGGGGCCACAAAGAGTTGGACACGACTAAGCGAGACTGAGCACAACATGTAGTCAGTATGAAAACTGAGTTACTCCTTTGCATTAAGTCTTCAACATCCAGCGTGCATCATTTCACACTACAGCACCCCTCCATCTGGACTACCTACATTCTGAGTGTGCAATATCCATCCACACATGATTAGTGGTTACTGGATATTCAGTGTAGCTCTAGACCTTTCGCATTTTTGATCAATGAACTCGAATCTTTAGTTAACTGAATTGTGTAAGAATAGGAGTAAAGCAGTTATGATATTTTCAAATATTTCAGAAGAAAAGAAACATGTTTTTATATTCCCCAAGAAAGTGGGCACTTAAGAGAAAGAGACTTGATTCAGCTTTTCCCATTAACAACTTTTTAATAAATACAGTCAACTACAGGGGTCAGCAGCCTCAGGCAGAGCTCATTTCCCCACCACTGCCCACTCAGGCACCTGCTGAAGGAACACCTGGTGGAGACTGCACACAATGTGAGCATGCAGTGTGTTATGACACTGGATGCCCTCCAAGCTTCTCCCAACACCTGTGATTCCATAAACTCTAACTTTCGGTTTTGCTGACTTTGGTTAACAAACTGGCCTGTGTTCTACGCTGTATCTGCTTCCCCTCAGATTTCATTAATTATTTTTCTGAACCTGTGCTGCCCAATATGCAAGCTGCTAGCTACATTCAACTTAAGTAAAACACAATAAAACATGATTTCTCAGTCACACATTTCAGACGCTCGCGCAGCTAGTGTCCGCCCCACTAGACATCAATAATACCTAATATCTATCATTCTATCATTACAGGAAGTTTTTCTGGACAACTTGTTCTAAACCAAACTGGGAAAGAGACCCAGACTCATAATTGCTTCTTCCCCTTGGTGTCTAATCTTGGTGTTCTTAATCCTGGAGTAAGGCGAGGTGATACAGTGGATAGAGCATCAGAACTGAACAGAGTTATCTGGGGCTCATCACAGGCTCTGCCAGTAACCACGCCTAGACAACTCTAAGTGCACATTGATCCTTGCTGGTTCCCAGTTTCTCATCTACAGAATAAAGGGTCTGGATTAGATATTCCCCCCAAGACAATTCCAGGGCTAATGTTACTGGACTATCTGAGCCCCGTTTCCAAGTTCTCCATGTATCTTTGCAGAATGGACTCAAATCTTATCCACCTGTGGTTATGATGAAATAACTCCAAAATATATAAAGAAATGTTTTCTTTATCTTCTAGAATAAATTTCCTTTCTACAAAAGAAACTTAGCAACCAAGTTTAGGAAACTATGAAGCTATTCTGACTTGAACAACAGAAAGCCAAGAAACTTTCTTATATACATTTTATTAGCATAAATTTTAGCATATATTTCTATAGACAAGATATTCTTATGTGTTCTGTCAAATTAAAGATGTTATGTCTTGAAGGTCCTGATGAATTAGGAAGTTTTAAGGAAGCTTACTAACAATAGTTAAATATATTCTTCCTGTGGTCAATTTACTCATACGAGGTCATTTAAATTCTTTCTATACCACAAATGAAATCACACAAAAAAGTAGCTAGCTGTATTTATTAATCTGAAACACAGATTTAGCAATTACCTGAATGTTAAAATGATCAAGAATTCCAATCAGTTCTTCTTTCTTAGTAGAAACCACGGCACCTGATTATGAGAAACACAAAATGATCAGACTGTTTTTAGGGCAGTAATACATTTTTTAAAATGAGCAATTATTTATAAATATAAGCTTTTCCTGATGTCATTAAGAAAGGTACGTTGAATGCACACACATCTGAACGAACTGAGGCAACACATGCCATGACACAAGTACAGAGGAGGCAGAAGCAAAGTTGTAGTGACAGTGTTTCTCTACTTTTCAGAGCAGAACATTTGCTTTTTTCTTCTCATCTATCTCTCTATACCCCCCTCCTCTTCCTTTACGCCCTTTTCCACCTTTCACTAATCTTCTCTTTCCACATGTGACAGTAACCATAGGGGTGAAAGGAGGTCAAAACGGCACATCACAGACTGTTTCAAACTGACCCAAATCCTGCTAGTCACACTTCTGCTGTAGAATCCCTCGTGGTAATACAACAATGTGTAATACATGTATGTACGTATGTATACATCCATGTGCATATACACATATATGCAACCAACCAATCCTCTTACAAGAAGGAAGTTTCAAGAGATGAGACGTATCCTTCCAGTGATACCAGCACAATCAGTGACCTCTTTTTAATTGGATGTTTACTACTAGTTCTCCAAAATAAAAGAGAAATTCATGACAAACCTGCTGCACTCTTCAGTTTGTAAGATCGACTTCCATCCATGCTGATGTGCTGCTGCACAACTATAGAGTCGCCGTACACATTTCCTCTGTAGGCATCATCCCCCCTGTTCCTTAGTGTTATTGAGATATCTGCTGAGCTAAAGCAGTAAGGTTAAACTAAGTCACAGGGAGGTACAGGGCAACTCTAACAGCAACTTACAGTAATTTTCAAAACCTCCAGTGATTTGGCTAATTCATTGGAAAAGTAGCTTTACACCAGCAGTTGATGGCTGAGAGGCTACTACAGAATATAATACTAATGATACCATACAACAAAGATGAGAAGAGAAACTTTATAACAAAATAACTGTCTATGCTATCCATAACAGAAATACATTTTCACAAAATCCATTTAAGTTTTGGTTGTTTCATGTCATGTAGATAAGTTACACATTTTCCTATCTGCAATGTATAATCAATATTATACAGCCTGGATAATATTGCATATCAATATCATGCTAAATCACATAATAAAGCATCATCCTGACAGCAGGCGTCTAAGAATGATGAAGTAAGAATTTAAGGTGAAATAATATATTTTCTAAGAAGATGAGAATTAAAGGAAACAATTTTGATTCTTCTATTACTTACACAACAACAAAAAAGGCTAAAGTATTTGATATCAAGAAATGTAAACTAAATCTCAAAATTTCCTAAGGTTTTATTAGTATTACAAAAGAATTATTTTCAAAGTTTAAAAGAAGTATGAAGTATTTATAGCCATGTATATTTTAACATATTATGGGGGAGGAGAGAATCAATCTCTGTTTTTCTACTCTAAATTCTGTTAAAATAAGCCTTGGGAAAAAACTTTAAAAAGTTAATGAAGGGCATTAATAAATAAATATAATTTCCTCAAACATAAAAGCAGATAATATTTTCTCTGGTTAAAATGAGTATCTGCCAAAAATGCTCAAGTCCTTTCATGTAAATCTGCTTTTGGTAATTAAAGGCTATATTAAACAGAACAAACTTGTTTTCATGAATTTGTAGTCAAACTCCAAAACTGTTTCCATTTGCAGGAAATACAGGTAAGAAATACTCAAGATGAATTTCACTGTGAACTGGTAATTAGTAGACATCCTGAAGGAGCTCAGTTCTTGTTCCCCCGTACATGTGTGCGGGGAAGGGCTCTCACAGACAGAGGGCTCAGCAGCCCCCAACCCTCCCCACAGGGACTGAGCTAAATACAGAAGACACCGCTAACGTGTGTTTGTATTCAGTTGCTCAGTCGTGTCCGACTCTTTGTAACCCCATGGCCTGTAGCCTGCCAGGCTCCTCCGTTCATGGGATTTCCCAGGCAAGAATACTGGAGTGGGTTGCCATTTCCTCTTTCAGGGGATATTCCCAACCCAGGAATTGAACTCACGTCTCTTGCATTGACAGGAAGATTCTTTACCACTGCGCCACTTGGGAAGTATATAGAAAGTGGATGATAAATGAGCCAGATACTCTTGTTTAAAATTCAAATTAAGAAAAATTAGTAAAGCTCAAGTACAGTCTGTAGTTTAGTTAATAATAATATACCAATGTTAAACAAATAGTACTTTGATAAAAGTACCTCAGGTATTTAAGATGTCAACATTAAAGAAAATTGGGTAAAGGCTATAAGGAAACTGTACTAGCTTTGCAACACTTGTGTAAATCTAAAATTATTTCAAAATCACAAGTTTTAAAAACAAACTCAAATTCAGACTCAATCAAGTGTTAAGGTGGTAATTCCTTGGAGCTACTAAGTTCTTCTGAGGGCTCTGGGACTAGAGAGATCAATTTGGGGCATTATATTCTGACAAGTACAAAGTCTGCAGAGACTACAGAGGAAAGCAGAACATAGAACAGTTAAGCTCTTGGGAAACCACCTGGACAGACAGCGACACTGACTCATAGATACTGGCCATGAATCAGAGACATAGAGAACTCAAGAGCACTCCTTTCATGGGCAGCCCCACCCACATGCCTCAACAAGGATACAGAATAGCAAAGAAAGTCACACAACTGCACGCCTGTCAGAAGAGGGAAGGCAGGAGGAGACCACAGCACAGAAGAGAGGGCCCCTCAGCCTGGATGGGAGGGGAGTTTGGGGAGAACGGATACATGCGTAAGTACGGTGACAGGTCAATGTCTGGCTTGTAGAGGCTTGGATTTAAAATGCAACACCTTCCTCTCCCCACAAAGGATTACACTCTCACAGAAAGGATAAGTTAGAACTTTTTCCACATAGCAGTAAGAAAAGATACCAAGGTTTAGAGAACGAATTTATAGTTACCAGGGGGGAAGGGTGGGGGAAAGGGATAGTTAGGGACACGTACACACTGCTATATTTAAATGGATAACCAACAAGGACCTGCGGTACAGCATGGGGAATTCTACTCAATGTGACGTGGCCACCTGGATGGCAGAGGAGTTTGGGGAGAATGGACACATGTATATGTGTGGCTGAGTCACTCCGCTGCGCACCTGAAACTACCACAGCATTGTCAATCAGCTATACGTCAATACAAAATAAACCGTTTAAAACAAGTGCAGCCACTGAGCAGAGGGAGGGAGGTAGTGGAAATGAAGAGCTGTAAGCATAAGCCTGACGAAGGAAGACACAGATCCAGAAACAAAGACACAAAGAGCCAGAGACACAGAACAGAAAGACCAGAGAGCGATGATCTTTGGTTCTGAGTCTCTGAGTTCCAGTCACTCCTGATCCAATTATGCTTCCTCCCTGCAGCTTCCAAGATATATACCCTGCATCTTTATGATCTATCTCTTTTCGAGATACCCTGAGTGGTTTGGGGTGTGTACGTTTTTAATCAGAAATAGCAATATCTAACTAAGACGGACATGCTCCTGAAAAGTTCTAATTAATGAGCTTTTAAAGCTCTCTGTGGTGATTCTAATGAACAGTCAAGGTTGAAAACTATCAGCTAAAGTCTATGAGATGGGAAGGGGATCTGGTTTACAACATGGAGCCAAAGATATTTGTACCTCACGAAAACATTTTTAAAAATAAAGTGACACTTCCCTTAATTTGCAGACACCAACTTTATTTTCCTTCTGAGCCACGCCTTGCATTTGAAAGCTATTTTTACTATTGTGAGAGCTTCAGAGACACTGATATCCTACTACCATATGAATTCACAAGAAAGGCAAGTTATTTAAAAACATTTAAGGCTTACAAAAAATACCCCTCATAACAACTGCTTAGAAAACCTACATAAGGAGACAGGATACCTGCGCTGGGACTGACTGCTGTCTCCCCACCTACTAATGTGGCTGGTGTGGAATTTGGGTCAAGAGACATAGAGCCCAGTGTCTGTCACTAGAAAGACCCTTCAGTGAAAAGAGGAATGATCACAGAGCTCCTCCAGAATGACAGCACATGCGCACACATACGCATATGCAGTGCCGCCCTAAGGCTGTGGCTTCATTTTTTTTTTTGGATCCAAAACATACTTTTTATTTATTGTCATGAAGATTTTTACATATTTAAAACTCAAACTATACACTTTTGACAAGTGAAATTTATGACAATGGTACAATAAAGCTGTTTTTGACAAAAATTTTTTTCTCATATAAGATGTCACTCCCACAAAGAAGTCACTGACGTTCCTGTCAAAATTAGAATTTCTTGGGGTTTCGGTTCAAGATGGTGACAGGATCCCAAACTGACCTTCTACAACACACTGAATCTGTAGCTATGCATCGAACAACTTTCTCGGGATAAAAATAATTAAAAACTAGCTGAGCAAGTCCTATACATGGGATGAAGGAGAGAAGGCCCACGTCAAAGTGGGTAGAAGAGAATGGGACACAATGTGGCCATAAAATATGAGAACAAGGGAAATACAGCTTTATTAGACATTTACCTCTTGATGCTGTAGCAATGAGGGACTGTGAAAGTAATTAATAAATAAAAGTCACAGAAAATCCCCAATGATAAGAAAAGATGCAAGTGGCTTAAAACAGAAAAAGAAAGGAACAACTGTGAAAGAGGAAAAATGTAAGAGGCTACCATTTTCAAACCCAGAACAACAGATGGCACACATCTCTGGTCCTGGTAAGAAGGGAAACCTGAAGTTTTTTGTTTTTTTTTTTTTACTTCTGTGTGCTTCTCCACATATATGTCTTGTCTTATACACCTGCACATATAAGGGTTACAGACTGGGGAAGTGTGGCTTACAATGTCCAGGGAGGTGGGCCGTGAACGGAGATGACGTAGAGAGAGCACAGGCCCTCTAATGCCCCTTACAGTGGGAAAGGGAAGTGCTACTGGAGGTCCCCGAAGGAGAACGCAACTCAAGTGCAGAGAACGTAGGGTGGCGGTTGTTTGGTCACTAAGTGGTGTCCTAGTCTTTGCGACCCCATGGACTGTAGCCTGCCAGGTTCCTCTGTCCATGGGATTTCCCAGGGAAGAGTGCAGGAGTGGGTTGCCATTTCCTTCTCCAGGGGGCTGTGGCTTCTTTCTCGGCTTCAGGAGACCCTTATCTGTACAGAGGTGGCTGCAGCACTGCCTGTTGACGGAAACGAGGCACAAGGAACAAGGAAAAAGCCATGGAGAATAAGGACGCACCTGTTCCTTCTCTGGGTGGGTAGCTAATCTGCAATACGTTCTGTAAACTTGATTAAATCAATCAGGCATGTGTAGTATCCTTCCATAACCCACTCCCCCAATGCTACACTGATGTCAAAAATGGCCTGGTGCCTAGATCCCAGGACTAGGATTAGGGAGGCTGAGGGAGGGAACAGTGACCTGAACCTGCTGAAGGATGTGAAGGGCTATGGGCCTGAGGCTTTGGTCTCTCAGAGAGGAGGAGACACATCCATACTACAGCAAAGCCTTACTGGATGATCAGAGGGCGGAGCCCCAGGTAAAGAGCCTCTAGGCACAGTCAGTCCTCTGGCTTCTCCTAACCATCTTGGGCAAGCGTCTCTAAGGAGGGTTGGAACCCTCGACAAAGGCAGCCTGGAGCTCAAGTGTCACAAGTGGGCCATTTCAGATGAGGGGAGGGGGCGTCCTGAGGCCCACCTTAAACCTGCGCCTGGCTGACAGGGCCCTCAGGAAAGATGAAACAGCCACACAGATTTCAGACACAAAACAAAAAGAAAATACTCAGTGAGCTAATTCTATAAAAAAAAAAAAAAGTGATGACAGAATCAGAGATTATAAAATTAGACAAATTTTATAGCCACCGAGTGTTTTAAATGAGGAAGAAGACAAGAGGAGTAGGAATGGGTTTGGAAAAGCTGTTTTTAGCTACTTTTTCAGACAAGGTCAGTACAAAGCAGACTGAGTTCAGGTTAAAGCTTTTAGCTGTTATTACCTCTGTTTAAAATATTTTAATGTTCCTATCTACAAGCAGCTCTTCAATGGTGGTGATTTTGCAAGCTAGCCTTTATCCATCTTTTTTTAATGGCATTCCAAGGACAAATCTCAGAAAGAAGTTTCTGCTTTGGTCCAGGTACTTCCCACATGGAAAAAAATTTTTAAATCTTTGAGACAGAAAACATTTAATGTTATAGAATAAAAAATTTCTTCCTGAGATTTCTATTTGACAGATCAATGGGTTATCCAGCTAGGTAGACTAGGTAAATAGTTGGATAACTTGAACTGAAACAGAGCTGAGACCATCAACTTTGAAGTGTTCAAATAGCTAACTTTTGACTTCAGGCATAACTTTCTTTGGAGACTGTGAGAGAGAAGACCTTGCCAGACTGGAGCCCAAATAAGGTCAGGAAAGACAGAAAACATGCTGGAGAATCGTTACCAAGTAGTTCCTTTCCAAGGCCATATAGCATGGGAAACAATTCTCTGTGCATCTTTTCCTCCCTCCTCCTAAGTCCACTTGGAACCTTGGCTTAGGGGTAAGATTCCTAAGGTTTCTGAGAAATACATAAGAAACCTGCAATCCTGATCCACATCACGTCCTCATTCTGTTTTTTAGAAATCAAATGGAAAATGGGGGAAGTTAAATGGATATAACATTGAGCAGAAGGAAAGTCAGTTACAAGGGGGAAAAAAAGACAATCAGTGTCAAGTATCAAAGTTCCAGAAGTCCTTGGACACAGAGTATGTGAGGGAGAAACAAGCAGTGGGAACCGCCTCACTGTGGGAGCTGCGATGACAGAGTCTGCGACGTCCAGTTCATAGGAGAAATGAGGATCCCTTCAGGGTTCTCTGAGACTGAACTAAAAAGAATAAGGAGATCAGCCTGACAAGAGCTCCTAATGGACAAAAGGCCACAAGTCTATGATGACACAACACAACCAGGCAATTAATATACAGTTAGGTGACGGTGAATGTAACAAAAAGAAACACAAACATAAAGTCACACATGGTTGTTATATAACCATTCACAAGGGTCAGGATGAACCACAAAGCGGCTTGTGATTGTGGTCCTCACACCAAATTCACTGGTGAATCAGCTGAGTAAAGCATACAAAATGAGAGACAGAATGGAATACTTTTTTGGAATTGTTAAGAGTTGGAGGCAGAATTCGGTTTAGGAACACCTTCACTGGTTACTAACTCTGCTCTAGCTCATGTGGTATCAACGTGGACTTGCTGAAGCTGGGTTCAGGACAAGAGCCAGAGAAGTCCTGGTGGTCCAGCGGATAAGGCTCTGCACTTCCTGCAGGGGCAGCAGCTCGATCCCTGGTCACGGTAAGCTCCTGATGCTACGCGGCCAAAATAATTTAAAGTCCCATGTTCATAAATATTCCTTCAAATGGAAGTATACAAATTTATCATTGCTCATTCTTCCAGAAAGGTAAAAGAAACAAGTGTCGGGGGGAGGTACATGGCATTAAGTGACACAAGCATTCTGTCAGGAGAGAGAAAGAGGCAACAGTGGGCTATGCAGTCAAGAGTGGGGAAGACAAAGCAATGAAAAGATGTGACACCTGACACCTTGGCTCCACTTCCGGGAAGCCAATTCATTTCCAACAATGTCTACATGAATTGAGAATCTAAAGCTGCTTCTTATTAAAGAACTGAAAGATACATGTAGAAAGCCAACACTTACTTCTGTCCATCCTTCACAAAACCTTTTAAAGAAGATCCTCGATTAGTAGTGACAGCTTTTCCACCAAGACCAACTATGAGAGCTGTGAGCACCGCACTCTTGCCACCTAAAGAACAGGTGTTGAGGAAATCACATGCATTAGAGAGGGAGAAGTCTGATTCCTACAATTTTATGTAAAAATATTCCTCAGAGATGTGAAATAGTCTAACCCTGAAAGGAAGTGTTACACTTCAATTACAGTTTTCTTCCAGTGTCAAAAACAAACAAAAAGTTGTATATATCATGAAATATTTAGCTGCTATTATTAGGAAAAAAAATCAGTACATTTCAGGAATCAAATTTTTGCCATAAATGGAAAAAAGCGGTTGATAACTTTCCAAACTAAAATTCACACTATCATCTTGACCTGTCAGCTATTAAATGAACTTATCTTTCTAATTAACCCAAATATATTTAACTCGTCTAATGTTTCTTACATCCTAATTTAATTAAAATTAGGATTTTTCTTTTCCCATAAATTCTCAGAAGCCCGAAACTATTTTTGACCCTGATTGCAAGCTCCACAGGGACAGGACCTTAACTCAGTGGCTATCTCCAATATCAGCCCATGATAGGCACTCACATATTTGCTGAATAAATGAGTTTAAATATGAAAAACTACCAGTCGTATAGACAGATGTTTTTATATTTTGCGATATTTTGACAATTATCATTCCTAATTTGAGTATTATTCATTTGCTCACTCTTTAAACTTTTTTACTCTTAACAGACAAAAAATATCACAAGCTAACATAGCAAAATCTGTAACAGTTACCCAGAATATGATAGAGTTTCTCAACTCCACAATCACCCAAAGATATCAACTCTTATCAACTCATCATCTTTCACAACATACTCTAAATTAAACCAAGTATACAACGGTTAACCCAATTTAGTTCCTGGGATGCCTTTCGAGTTCCTATCCTAACTTTCTCCTTTTTCTTCATTTCCAAATTCACAGCTTCCACCACCTTATTAGATTAATACTTTCACTATTTCGAATGTTAAGCTCTAACTGCAGAACCTACCAGTCTGTCTTTACTACTTGTCCTGTTTGACCTCCCCATAGCTCTGGTCCTTTGTCTATTCCCTCCTAAAAACACTTTTCTCTTGAACTAACAGAGGAGGGAAAACAAAGAACAACTAAACAGACCACAGAGCTATCTGTACTAGTTTCATGTTCTAGCACGACCACCATCCCTGGACCCTCTCCACTGGCTCAGTCAAGCAGCCAACATGTCATACCCAGCAGGTTCACCACAAAGGCTGCCTAACTCGTCTTTCCAACTCCTATGTCTTCCTCTGTGTCTCAGCTACTTCTTTCCCACGAACATCTAAAAGATCTTTCATTTTTATTCAAATACCACCACAAATACCATCTTTTTTTTTTCATTTACTTTTATTAGTTGGAGGCTAATTACTTTACAATATTGTAGTGGTTTTTGTCATACATTGACATGAATCAGCCATGGGTTTACATGTATTCCCCATCCCGATCCCCCCTCCCACCTCCCTCTCCACCCGATCTCTTCTTAAAGCTTTCATTGGCCACATGAGTGAGAATTCATTTCTTTCTTGTTTGGATTCCCATGGCACTTCATTCATGCTGTTAACAACATTTAATAGATACAAGACACAGGACTGCCTCAACAGCAATGAGGATAGCTTGCCCACTCTTCTATGGTATGAATTCCAAGGTACACAGATTCAAATCACTACGCATTCTAGAAGGGTGGGACTGGGAGGGAGTTGGAAGGGAGGTTTGGGAGGGCGGGGAGGGGACATGGGTGTACCTATGGCTGATTCTTGTTGATGTTTGACTGAAAACCACAAAATTCTTTACAGCAATTATCTTTCAATTAAAAAAAATAAAGTGGCAAAACAACATGAAGGAAAGGTTTATACCTCTTGCATAATGAACCCAGAGTTAACTCATTATTTTCTTTAAGTGTAGACTGGCAGCAAATACTGAAAAATTCATGACCACAAACCAGAGATCTAAAACTTAGCTGTATCAGCACTAACAGGCACCTATTTTAAAAAGTTAAAGCATTCTGACTTCAATGTACTGCTCAAAGTCAAATAAGAAGGAAGGCAAAAACACTTACTTCCATTATTGCCAACAACAAAGTTGACATTAGAACCAAACTTAAAGGGTCCAAGCATCGAATGACACATGAAGTTTTTGAGCTGAATACTCTCAATTATTCCAACTTCTGCTGCTGTCTATGAATTTTAAAAAATGAGAGAAAACAATCAATCTAATTCAATCACTACAATCATCCAACTGTTTGTTAGCAGGAGAAAGATCAGCAGTGCTACCAATGAAAAAAGTTACAGAAAGTATAATTTTAAATGTTAATTTCAATCAATGAGTAAGTGTATGTTGAGTCACTAAGTTGTGTCCAACTCTTTGAGACCCCATGAACTGTAGCCCGCCAGGCTCCTCTGTCCATGCAATAATACTGGAGTAGGTTGCCATTTCCTTCTCCACCGAATCTTCCTGACCAAGGGATTGAACCTGCATCTCCTGCATTGGCAGGTAGGTTCTTTACCACTAGCCACTAGGGAGGCCTTCAATCAATGAGCAAATGACATTAATTCACATGATTAACTGTTCATTTTAAGTCCTTATAGGTTCTAAAGAGTATTTCACAGGGTTCTTTTTTAATATGGACAAAACCAACATCTTGAGTCAGATCACTTTCTGTTGGAGAGAGGCTATCTTCCGCATTGCGGGATATTTAACAGCATCTCTAGCCACTACCCACCAGCACTCTCTCCTCCAGCCCCAGGTGTGACAACCAAAAATTATATTCAGACATTGCTAAATGTGTCCACTGCAGAGAGAGCACAGAATTATAATTTCCATACTATGAATATGTCATAATTAAATTAGAGACGGTTCATAGGTTTTAACCAAGAGTTTGACACACAGTGGTCACACTTTGTAGTTAAAATATGAAAATAAATCAACCATAGTTTACCAAACCTTCCAAATGTTTTTGAAGAACGTTTAATGTCCCCAACTTTTAAGTTATTTATTATAAAAATCTCTGGCTCTCTATTACTAAACAGCAGCTTATTAAAAAGCAGGAAAAATTTACATCCTTATATGAGTGGCTTCCCAGGTGGCTCAATGGTAAAGAACCTATCTCCCAATGCAGGAGGCACGAGTTCGATCCCTGGGTCGGGAAGATCTCCTGGAGAAGGAAATGGGAACCCGCTCCAGTGTTCTTGCCTGGGAAATCCCATGGACAGAGGAGCATGGCAGGCTACAGGCCATGGGGTCACAAAGAGTCAGACTTGATGTAGCAACAAAACAAACAGAATTCTGTAGAAATCATGGTTGAAGACTTTTTAAACATCTTCAGTTTATTTTGGTCTAATTGAAGACTTAGATGTAGTTATAAAAAATAATACAGAGAAATCCTGTGACTCCTTTACCCAGGTTCTGCCAAAGGTAAAATCTTGAAAACTATGGTACAATACCACACCAGGGTGCTCATTTTGATAGTGACGCAGAAAATATTCCCATCACAAGTACCTATCACATTGTCCCTCTAGAGCCCCATCCTTATTCCTCCCCACCCACTCCTCCTTTACTCTGGCACACTGGTCTGTTCTCCATTTCTGAGACACTGTTATTTCAAGAATGTTATATGCATGGAATCAGACAGAATGTAACCTTTCAAGAAGCAATTTTTCCTTCACTCAGCTTAACTGTCTTTTGTTGTCTATGTGCACAGTTCACTGTTTTCTACTGCTAAATAGTATCTCAGGGTAGAGACGTACTACAGCAGGTTTAACTACTCACTCACTGTATGGTATCTGGATTGTCAGTTTTTGAGTATTACAAATAAAGCTGCTGTGAACACTCATGTACAGATTTTTTGGGGAAAATAAATCTTTTCTCTGTGATGCTGTGCTATGCTTAGTCACTCTGTCACGTCTGACTCTTTGCGACGTCATGCACTGTTGCCCACCAGGCTCCTCTGTCCACGGGATTCTCCAGGTAAGAATATCGGAGTGGGTTGCCATGCCCTCCTCCAGGGGATCTTCACAACCCAGGGATCAAACCCAGGTCTCTCACATTGCAGGCAGATTCTTTAGCATCTGAGTCACCGGGGAAGCCCAAGAATATTGGACTGGGTAACCCATCCCTTCTCCAGGGGATCTTCCCTTATCGTCCTTTCTTTTAAAATTCACTTTTGGGCACACAGGGTTTTCATTGCTGTACCAGGCTTTTATTTAGTTGCGGTGAGCCAGGGGCTACTCTCTAGCTCTGGTGTGAGGGCCTTTCACTGAGATGGCTTCACGTGTCGTGGAGCACAGGCTCTACAGAGAGCGCAAGTTTCAGTAACTGTGGCACACAAGCTTAGCTGCCTCGCCACATGTGGGATCTTCCCAGACCAGGGATCCAACTCACATCTTCAGCATTGGGAGGCATATTCTTAACTACTGGGCCACCAGGAAGTCTCCATATTATCCTTTTGTTGTTTGCAGAGTCTATGGTCAAATCCACTGTTTCATTCCTGATACTGGTAGTTTGTGTTTTCTCTCATTTTTCCCTTTCCTCAATTTTAGTAGAAGTTTGTAAGTTTTACTGACCTTTCCAAAGAACTACCTCTTTGTTTTATTGTTTTCTCTACTAATTTCTTCTAAAAATTAACATGAACTTCAAAATTAGGTGATTTTTACCTCACTTTTAAAAATTCATGTGACTTTTCCTCTGCAGCTAGAGACCCAGCTTCGGATACTGAATTAAGAATATGATATATAAAACAGACAGGAGAAACAGGTCAATCAAAAGATGTTAACTTTATAATTTTGCACTCACCAAAGTAGAGGTACCATTAGTGAAAGAAACTGCACATTCATCTTCGTCACATTCATCTTTATCAAAATCGTCCAATTCTTCTTGTCTTGGTCTTTTGGCATTTTCAGGAGAGAAAAAATTTTCTTCCTTTCTTTTGGCCATCAGGTCTAAACAAATATTACAGTGACAATGAAGAAAATCATGTAAAGCATCCATACAACTGTTCCATATATATATTATAAAACCTAACAAAATTAGACAAAGCTTAAGTTTTAGTACTATATCCATTCATTTTCACTTTAAGTAAAATTACCATCTGTGTGGAGGGAGGGGGCCATGAGCCAAAGAATGCGAGTGGTCACAAGAAGGTGGAAAGGTAAGGACACAGACACTCAAGAACCTCTAGAAAGGAACATATCCCTCCTGTTCTCTTGATTTTAGCCCAGGCAGACATGTCAGACTTCTCACTACAGAAGTAGATAATAAATTCCTATTTTAAAAAATCTGCATATGCTACACTAGTTGATTTTACTCCAAAGGGATTCATGATGGAGGTTTTTATTGATACGGACCTATCTAAGTATTGTAACTCCTAAGCTCACAGAAGGTAAACGGTTTTATTTGTGAAACTGTGGATCTATTGATGAGATGGTATAATGCCTTCTCAACTTACTCCAGAGCAATCATCCAATTTTTATAAGTTATAAAGTAATACAGTATCATATAAAACTAACATTATTTCCTCAAAGAAGCATATTTGTAGTGAACTGTATAGTCCATGGAGTCTCAAAGAGTCTGACATGAAAGTGACTTTCACTTTCACTTTTGCCTAGCACTAGAAGAAAAGTGAAAGGCAAAGGAGAAAAGGAAAGTTATTCCCATTTGAATGCAGAGTTCCAAAGAATAGCAAGGAGAGATAAGAAAGCCTTCCTCAGCGATCAATATAAAAAATAGAGGAAAACAATAGAATGGGAAAGACAAGAGATCTCTTCAAGAAAATTAGAGATACTAAGAGAACATTTCATGCAAAGATAGGCTCAATAAAGGACAGAAATGGTATGGACCTAACAGAAGCAGAAGATATTAAGAAGAGGTGGCAAGAATACACAGAAGAACTATATGAAAAAGATCTTCATGACCCAGATAATCACAATGATGTGATCACTCACCTAGAGTCAGACATCCTGGAATAGAAGTCAAGAGGGCCTTAGGAAACATCACTAAGAACAAAGCTAGTGGAGGTGATGGAATTCCAGTTGAGCTATTTCAAATCCTAAAAGATGATGCTGTGAAAGTACTTCACTCAATATGCCAGCAAATTTGGAAATCTCAGCAGTGGCCACAGGACTGGAAAAGGTCAGTTTTCATTCCAATTTCAAAGAAAGTCAATCCCAAAGAATGCTCAAACTACCACAGTTGTACTCATCTCACACACTAGTAAAGTAATGCTCAAAATTCTCCAAACCAGGATTCGGCAATATATGAACCGTGAACTTTCAGATGTTCAAGCCGGTTTTAGAAAAGGCAGAGGAACCAGAGATCAAATTGCTAACATCTGCTGGATCATTAAAAAAGTAAGAGTTCCAGAAAAACATCTACTTCTGCTTTATTGACTATGCCAAAGTCTTTGACTGTGTGGATCTCAACAAATTGTGGAAAATTTTTAAAGCAATGGGAATACCAGACCATCTCTGACCTGCCTCCTGACAATCTGTATTCAAGTCAAGAAGCAACAGTTAGAACTGGACATGGAACAGACTGGTTCCAAATCAGGAAAGGAGTATGTCAAGGCTATATATTGGCACCATGCTTATTTAACTTATATGCAGAGTACATCATTAGAAACACTGGGCTGGATGAAGCACAAGCGGGAATCAAGATTGCCAGGAGAAACAGCAGTAACCTCAGATAAGCAGATGACACCAACCTTATGGCAGAAAGCGAAGAACTAAAGAGCCTCTTGATGAAAGAGAGAGAGGAGAGTGAAAAAGTTGGCTTAAAACTCAACATTCAGAAAACTAAGATCATGGCATCTAGTCCCATCACTTCATGGCAAATAGGTGGGGAAGCAATGGAAACAATGACAGACTTTATTTTCGGGGGCTCCAAAATCACTGCAGATGGTGACTGCAGCCAGGAAATTAAAAGACGCTTACTCCTTGGAAGGAAAGTTATGACCAACCTAGACAGCATATTAAAAAGCAGAGATATTACTTTGCCAACAAAGGTCCGTCTAGTCAAGGCTCTGGTTTTTCCAGTAGTCATGTACGGATGGGAGAGCTGGACTGTAAATAAAGCTGAGCACAGAATTGATGCTTTTGAACTGTGGTGTTGGAGAAGACTCTTGAGAGTCCCACAGACTACAAAAAGATCAAGTCCATCCTAAAGGAAATCCGTCCTGAATATTCATTGGAAGGACTGATGCTGAAGCTCAAACTCCAATACTTTGGGTGCCTGATGTGAAGAACTGACTCATTGGAAAAGACCCTGATGCTGGGAAAGACTGAAGGCAGGAGGAGAAGGGGATGACAGAGGATGAGATGGTTGGATGGCATCACTGACTCAATGGACAGGAGTTTGAGTAAACTCCAGGAGTTGGTGATGGACAGGAAGGCGTGCCGTGCTGCAGTCCATGGAGTCGCAAAGAGTCAGACACGACTGAGCAACTGAACTGAGTAGTGTCACTGAGGACAGTGTCACTGTTCTCTAAGAAATAACCCAGGCTAATTGTCTAGTTTTCTGTTTTTACCAATATTTCTTAAAATTTGTCCCTAGAAAATTAACATCATCAAGTTTTTCTAAACATAAATGCTGCATCTTAAGTCCAAGTTGATGGTCTTTCATTGAAATGAAATGGTATGATTACTTGAACTGTTGCTTTCATTTTTCTCTTAAAAATTCTTAGAGCCCTAAAGTGATAGGTACCTAATAACTGTTTGCTGAGTAACGAGAAACATCCACAGCATAGGTAACAAAAAATTTCTAAGATAGAAGAATATGAAAAATAGCTCTACTTTTATTCCGTTTAGGTGACCCCAGAACTATATCACAGCAGGTTTGTATCAGGTATCTGGGCAGCAGGGGATTAAATGAGATTTTCTCTCTCATGAATTCGGACTGAAAGATTCAACTCAGTCCTCAGTAGAAAAAAGGATGCTTCAACTTGATGATGTATGAATTGCAAGATAGCCAGTCAGACATGTAGGTGTGTGCTGGGAGGCTGGGGGGCCAGTGGAGTATGTTTCAAAGACAGCATGAAATTAAATGAAAATGGGAGAACAAGGACTCTAAAGCACAAAGAGAGAGAGGAGGAGGGCAGGGGAGAGATACATACAGTGCTTAATTTTTATCCACTGCCCTCCAAATTTATACTGACAGAAGCAATTTTGCAGAAATATCAAATATCTATACATATTTTGTTGGAACTGTTTTGGGGAACTATCTCTGACAAGTTTTATTATGACAATGCATGCTTCATTAAGTGAACTGGGTAGTTTATCTTTTAATGCTCTGCAATCACCACTAATGCATGGCACTGAAAGGTTTTTTGAAAGTGAAAAACAACTAAGCTTAACGCTATTAGATAGTGGAGACTATTTTAATTTTATGAAATCATTTCAATTTCTTTTTTTGTATACTGGTTATTACAGGTTGACTATAGATTCCTAGGTCAAGTCTCCTGTAATTTTATTTTCAGTATAATTATCAGAACATTGATAATTTAAAGCTTCAAGTTTATTACACAAAATTACCTTGTTTTGTACAATCCACAACTGTGGTCGTGATTCCTTTCATGTCAATTCTATTTAATTTTTTCTCCCCAAAGTAGCTATTTATGTTTACCAAATCTAGTTTTTCTTTAACAAAAATATTTTAATACTTACTCATATATTTTTAGATAACCAAATATAAGAGATATGCAGTGGGGCTGGAGTTCAGAATTCTTTAACCCAAAGTGCAAGTTGAAAAAAGCAGAGACTTCCACTTCTAGGAAGGTGGAACAGATGTATTTTCCCTATTCCTCTTGCTTCGTAAAACATCCATGAAAATTATATACTATAAAACAAGCATAAGACAGCTCTGAAAAAGGAGGTAGATGGGTAGGAGCCTCACAATGCAAGGAAAGACATCACAGTGATTCACTGAGTTTTTGTTTTCCCCCAACTACTGTGAACTTGGGGAAGCCAGCAACAGGGGAAACACCAAGAGGAGCAGGGGGAAACAAAAGGCTTAGTGAAAGCCTGTTCTCTCCAGACCAAAAGCCAGGAAAAGGGAGTTTAACAAGAAGACAATAATCACTCTAGTCAAATACCATTAAAAGAACTGGTGTCCCTTCCTCACCGCCCCCTGCATCAGCACAGGTCAAGTGGGTAGTGTGGACCTTCTGGTAATGCTAAAAGGAGGCATCTCAACATCCCATTTGGGCCAGTGTCAGACAAGGCTATGCAGGCCAATTAGGGAGGCAGGCTAGGGGCATCTGGTGAAGAACCTAGAGGTCTACCCCTAAGAGGGTATAACAGGATGCTATAATACTTACTCCTACTCCCCACTGAATGCGTCAGAGAAGGCCTTTTACCACTGCCTAGAGAAGCGAGGAGCCCACCCCAGCCAACAGCCAGCTCAAGCCATGGAAAGAGCTCTGGCCAAGTTCTAGATGTGAGTCTCTGTGTCCATGGCCTAAGAAAACCAGAGGGCAGCAGTTCTCAAAGGCTGTAGTGTCTTAAAAGTACCAAAGGCCTCAGAGGGCTTTTGTTTCTATCAATATTTACCATATTATAAATTAAAACTGAAAAAATTTTAAAACAACCCACAAGTACACATTGTATCAGTCATCAGAGCAATGACATCATCACATGTCTATAACCTCTAGAAAACTCCTCAGTGTAGTTACAAGTGAATGAAAGTAAAAAAGGGAAATAACATCTTATGATTATTATGAGAACAATTTTGATCTTTTAGGCCCTCTGAAACAGTCTCATGGATCCTGGGACTACATTCGGCAAACTGCTACTGCAGGGAATACTATAAGCATGCCCCTGACACAGTGCCATAAATGACAAGGCACAGCTACCAGTAATAAAGTTAGGGCAGCAGAGAAGCCAGCCATAGAATGACTGGTAGACTTGATATTCAAAGTGTGGTCCAAGGACCAGCAAGCAGCCTCTACATCTCCTAGGAACACACTAGATATCCAGAATCTCAGACTTCAATTTAAAACAAGTGAATCTGAATCTTCATTTTAACAAGGTCTCGGGTGACTCACAAGCACATTAAGTCTGAGAAGAATTGTTGTAAACAACATTAAATATTTAGGACTTTATCCTGTCCTGAAGGCAACAAGGAACCTAATGTATCATGATAAATCAAATACCATTGAAAGGGAATATTAGTTAACATCCAAAGGACATTTAATCTAAACAAACACCTTTTGAGAGAGTACTAGCATTACAGTCACAATTACATAATATTCACCATCTTTCTGACAAGTAACTTAGTGTTTATTTTGAATCTCTTACGCAAGTCAGAACTTGAAAATCAAACATAATTTTCAAATTATTTAATAGCAAGAATTAATGTACATTAATTTCAGCTAACTTAAATTCCCTAGAACACTACCAGGCTATTATTTTCCCAACACTGCCTTTCCTCCCACTCATACCTGTTTCTTACTCAATTACAGTCATTTATTTATTGCAGAAGAGCAAAGAAGAAGCATTACTTCTTCATTTTCCCAATATTAAATGTCCTTTTAGACAGTTTTTATTAATGCTTAATACATGATCTTCAGTTAGCCGACACTCAGACATCAGCTGATTGATCTTAGTATTTTACCACTAGAAAACGGTCGTTTTTCAAGTAAAATCAGGGGGAGGAAACGGAACGAAGGCACGTGTGATTAGCTTCTCGTAATCAATGTGAGATCCTATACAAGACAGAACACAGTGTGCTACATGACGACAATGTTTTTTTATTTGCTGTACTTAGCCTGGAATTTGCAGTTTGCTGTTAGGTTGCCACGGCAACAAGCATCTAACAGACACTGAAGGATTCAACCTTTAAAAACAGGAATCATTCTATAATTTAATGATAACGGACTTTTAAAAACACACATGAATGTCCTGAGACTTAAATACAGGTTACAACAGTAGAACTGTTTCTAATATGCTAAAGAGATAATATAAACAGATGCAAAGAAAAATACTTTTAATATCCTGTAAAACATAAACATTGCGGGGGGGGGGAAGCTCCTCTGGGATTTTCAATACATTCACAAAGCTCTTCATGGTATTTAATATTTATTTACAATAAAAAAAAAATCAAAATTAAGGAGCATATTACTTCTCCCTTGCAGAAAGCAAGCTCCATCAGAGCAGGAATAGTAACAAATACGATTATCAAGAAAAAATAAGTTCAAGAGAAAAAAAAATCAATCACCAAGGGTTAATTATAGCAAGCATATACACAGGAAATTTGAAAGACCAAAAGCATTTTAACACAGGATTATAAATTTCTAAATTTTCTATTTTAATGTGAGTACCTAGTAATTCATACTTCCCATTAATATCAAAGTAGGGACTAACAGCAGTGAGAACAGTCATAACAGAATTGGAAATATCAATAGGAAACAGAGGTTTTTAAAGAAGGTAAATTGCTACTGCTTCTGAATCTGCCATGGACCTCATTCTCAATTCCGCTCCTACCACACCACAGACAAACTCATTCTGCATTAAACCACCTCATTTTTAATGTACTGAAATATAAGCACACTGCTTGGAATATATCATGAAAAAATATGAGATGCAACAGATAATAAATAAGTGAAAAAATTCATTAGTCTACCCATCAAACAATTATAGGTGAGCAAAACTCAGGTAATAAAATCTGAACACTTAGATTTGTGTTTTTAAAAAAATCCCTGTGGCCTCAATATAGAGCACAAATGAAACAGAGTGAGCATAAAGGCAAACAGACCCACCTCTAAAGGACAAGCAGCGCTGAACAACGCAGGGGCACCCACGCTGATGTTCACTGCAGCATTATTGCAACAGCCAACATATGGAAGCAATCTAAATGTCCATCAACAGACAGACGGATAGACACGATACAAATATACATCCAACATCCACCGATCATACAAAAAGCAAGAGAATTCCAGAAAAACATCCACTTTTGCTTCACTGACTACGCTAAAGCCTTTGACTGTGTGGATCACAACAAACTGTGGAAAATCCTTAAAAGAGATTGAATACCAGACCACCTTACCCGCCTCCTGAGAAACCTGTATGCAGGTCAAGAAGCAACAGTTAGAACCAGACATGGAACAACAGGAATATCAAGCCTGTATGTTGTCACCCTGCTTATTTAACTTATATGCAGAGTACACCACATGAAATGCCAGACTTGATGAATTACAAGCTGGAATCAAGACTGCTGGGAGAAATATCAACAACCTCAGATATGCAAATTATACCACTCTAACAGCAGAAAGCAAAGAGGAATTAAACAGCCTCTCAATAAGGAAGAAAGAGGAGAGTGAAAAAGGTGGCTTAAAACTCAAAGTTCAAAAATGGCATCTGCTCCCATCACTTCATGGCAAATACCTGGGAAAAAAGTAGAACAGTGGCAGATTTTATTATCCTGGGCTACAAAATCACTGTGGATAGTGACTGCAGTCATGAAATTAAAAGACGATTGCTTGTTGGAAGGAAAGCTATGACAAACCTAGACAGCGTGTTAAATGCAGAGACATCTGCATTTGCTGACAAAGGTCCGTATAGTCAAAGCTATGGTTTTCCAGTAGTCATGTACAGATGTGAGAGCTGTCCTGTAAAGAAGGCTGAGCACTGAAGAATTGATGCTTTCGAACTGTGGTGCTAGAGAAGACTCTTGAGAGTCCCTTGGACTGCAAGGAGATCAAATCAGTCAATCCTAAAGGAAATCAGTCCTGAATATTCACTGGAAGGTGTGATGCTAAAGCTGAAGTTCCAATATTTTGGTCACCTGATGCGAAGAGCTGACTCACTGGAAAAGATTCTGATGCTGGCAAAGACTGAGGGCAGCAGGAGAAGGGGGCAACAGAGGATGAGATTGTTGGATGGAATCACTGACTCAACAGACATGAGTTCGAACAAACTCCTGGAGATGGTGAAGGACAGGGAAGCCTGCACCCTTGGAGTGCTGCAGACCATAGGACTGCAAAGAGTCAGACAGGACTTAGTGACTGAACAACAACGAAAACATACACACAATGGAGTATTATACAACTGTTAAAAAGAAATCTTGCCATTTGCAACAACAAAGGTATTGCTGTTGTTGTTTAGTCACTAAACCATGTTTGAATCTTTTTTGACCCCATGGACTGTAGTCCACCAGGCTCCTCTGACCATAGGATTTCCCAGCCAGGAATACCGGAATGAGTTAGCCATTTCCATCTCCACAGGATCTCCCCACCCCAGGGTTCAAACTCCAACCTCCTGCATTGGCAGCTGGATTCTTTACCAGGGAGCCACCTGGGAAGCCCCAAAGGGTATTATGCTATATGAAATAACTCAGACAGAGGAAGACAAGTACTCATATGACCTCACTTATATGTCAAATCTAAAAATCAAAAGAAACAAACAAAATGAAAACAGATTTCAATACAGAGAACAAATGGATAATTGCAAGAAGTGGGGGGGGGGGAGCAGGGGAGTGAAATAAGTGAAGGGGATTAAGAGGTACAAACCTTTTAATTCTCAACATCCTTATAAGTGATCCCTTACTTTACAAAAGGGGAGGCTCATTTAAAAAATACCCAAACTTAAGTAGCTATATCTTAGCAGAGCCTAGATCCAAATCCAGGTTGTCAAAACTCAAAATCAAACTTCTTTAATGTCCAGGTTCCTTCTGGCATGAACTGAGTTTAACCAAGTTTGACTGTTTATAGGAAGTGAAATTGTCTGTTCATCTTGTTCATCCTTTGGTAATGTATAAAACTACAAAAAGGATTCTAATGTGATATGTCCTTCTAATGTTGGGCTTGCTGTATAAATTTTATCTTGTGCTTTATTTTCAGAAACAATCTTTACTCTTAGTAGTAAATGCTATCATCAGTAGACTGAGGTTTGGAAAGGAAGGAATATAAATGATTCATTCATTTATTCATTTTTCTTGAAAACATTGAGTTTGAAGTGTTTCTAGGAAATTGAGATGGATAGGCCAGTAGGCAGCAAAATAATACAGGTAGATTCTAGTAGAGACTTCCCAGGTGGCTCAGTGGTAAAGAATCTGCCTGCCAATGCAGTCAACTCAGGTTCGATCCCTGGGTTGGGAAGATCCCCCGGAGAAGGAAGTGGCAACCCACTCCAGTATTCTTGCCTAAAAAATCCCATGGACAGAGATGCATGGCGGGCTAGTCCATGAAGTCACGGAGTAGGACAAGACTCAGTGTCGAGACAATAACAAAGACATAGATTTGGTAGTGGCACTAAGAAAGTCACAGAAACTATTTTGAATTTGTTCACCAGGAAAACTAGTGAGTAAGATGTATCTCATTAACTAGTGAAGAAAAAATGCTAACATTAAGTGTCTACACTTGACCCTCAGTCATCTGGACCCTCAGTCATCTGGACATATGTATATATATATACATATATAACTGTAACGTTTAATTATGCCTTAAACATAGTATCTGCGTGTGTGCCCACTCAGTTGTGCGACTCTTTGCGACCCCATGGACTGTGGCCCGCCAGGCTCCTTTGTCTATGGAATTTTTCAGGCAAGAATACTGGAGTGGGTTGCCACTTCCTTCTCCAGGGGATCTTCAGGACGCAGGAAATGAACCTAAGTCTCAGGTCTCCTGCATTGGCAGGTGGGTTCTTTACCAGCTAAGCCACCAGTTCCTGAAAGTAAACCAAGTATGGCTTTGACTAATTTTCCTAACTTAGGTCTAAAAATGGTCATCAAGATTTAGGCAGGTTTTATACAAAATTCTACATCCAGACACTCAGTAAAATAAAGTCAGTAAAATAAAAAACCAGGCTCCTCCGTCCACAGGATTCTCCAGGCAAGAATACTGGAGTGGGTTGCCATTTCCTTCTCTAGGGGACCTTTCTGACCCAGGGGGACCGAACTCAGGTTGCCTGCATTGCAGGCTGATACTTTACTATCTGATGCACTGGGGAAGACCAATTACAAAATAGAAACTGAAATTTACAGAGGTGGTACCAACCTGTTCAGGGTCACACAACACTGGTTCTTATACAAAAACATGTAAAAAGCAATATTGTGGTAATCTCAAACTTCTTTGTACTTACTGGCATTCAAGGGGAAAAAAAGCGGAAAACTGTAAACACACAATTCTATAGGAAATAATTACTCTGCATATTTCTCACAATAAAAGGAGATAAAGTGAATCTAAGTATTTCTAACATGCTCCCTTACCACCCATATACACCCATGGAACTATCTACAAGCCAGTGCATAAGCTAGTGAGCATTTTAAAAGACTACCCAGCAACCATCTAAAATGGGAAAATTTGGACTTTTTCTTCTTTTGAGTATATTCCAGAATAGCTTGTATTTAGAACACTCCCTTTCAATCTCACGACATATACAGAGTAGCAAGCACTCACACAAGTTCCGTGTTCAGGGTTTAAATACCAAATAGCTGCTTCCCTAGGAATTAGCACAGGAATTAGCACAGCACCCTCTTATGCCCCTCCACCCTTAAGCTCTGTGTTCTGGAATTCCCAGTACTGATTCTTCTCCAATTCATCTTCACAAGAAAATCAGGAGGAAAGACATATCATCATAAAGCCTCCGATCTTCACAATCTAAATTTTTCTAGGTAACAGTTTTGCGTTCTCCTTAAACTGGCATTTAGCAACAAAGCCACCTTCAGATATATTTACACATATCTCTTAAATGTAGTTAAGTTGTTACTTGGAAGGGGTCATCAGAGGGGGTGATAAGAACCCAATTCCCGAGCCCAAACTCATCCCCCTGACCCTTCTCCCCCTCAAACCACTCATCAAAGCCAAAATAAGGGGCGTTCCGGGCCGGGCGCCGGGTTCCCTTAGGCTAGCGGGAGACGGGATTTCTCAAGCACCGCCGCCAGAGCCTTCCGAGGGAGGGGCCCCGCGGACACCGGCAAGTTTCCTGTGGCTGAAGGGACCCGCGCCGCTCGCGGAGAGGGCGCGGAGATCACCAGCGGCCGTTGACCCGCGCGCCCTAGGCACAGCCGCGACTCCACCGACCCGGCCGCCAGCGGGTCGACTGAGGGAGGGCGCCGGCCACGGGAGGTTCCGAAGCAAGAGAGCGACGAAGCGCGCCCTCAGCCTACCTCGAACAAGTCGAAGTCTCCCCCAAGGAACCCCCGATCGGCGGGGCTGCCGCCGCGGCACAAAGCGCTAAAGCCACGTTGGTGGACTCTCGCAGTCGACCCGACAGCCGTTGGTCCGCGAGACACCGCGCGCCCACCGCGGGAGAAGGCAGGACCCCGCCGCCCCCAGCGCCCACCTCGGGACGCTCCGCGCCTGCGCCCCGCCCCCCCTCCGCCCGCCGGGACTCCGCCCGCGCGTGCGCGCTGCGGAGTTTTCGCGCCACTGGCGTCTAGGAGGCGGGGCCGGAAGTGCCCCCTGGGCGGACAGTGGGGATGTTGGGAGGGGCGCCGGGGCTCTGCGACTGTGGGACGCGTGGAGCGAGGCGGGGCGGGTGAGTTGCCTAACTGAAACCCGGGAGAATTAAAAAAAAAAGAAAACAACACTCTGGAACCCCCACGGCGGCTACAGTTCCGCGCATGCGTACAGCGACTGGCTGGGCGCTGCCGCGGTGTGTGCGGCCGCGGTCGCGGAAAGGCGGAAGTCACTTCCCGGAAGAGGCGGAGCCGGGTGGTTGAGGCGCCGGATTCAAGTGGTTTCCGGGAGCCTTCTGGGCTTGAGTGCTAAGCCTCAGAAGTCTAGGCTTTGCTTGGGGAGAGAAAAAGGAAGTTTTCGTTTTCTTTCTTTTTTTTTTGAGTAGAGGAACATTTAGAAACTTGGAGGCAGCAGTAGTTAGAATTCAGACCAAACTGATAAATGACAGAAAGGCGTCTTTCAAAAACCAAGGAAGCAGGCTTGTCCCGGTAAGTCCCGCGCGGATCTGTAGAGAGACGGCCCCGCCCAGACCCCTCTACCCGCTCCTTTGCAATCTGGGGGCGATTGCAAGCTGGTTGGGGACGAGCTCTATGTTCGTGTCCCTATCTCGCCCGCCCTTCCTCCCAGGACACCGCCCGTGGTTCTCTCTGGGTCCAGTAGGACCGCGGCCCGGAACTCCCGGCCTAGCCCAGGCTCTCCGAGCCCGGGGTCTCCCCGCCCCCCGCGCGCGCTCGCCCCGGCGGGGGAGATGTCCGCCGCCGCTAAGCGCAGAGCCGAGGCCCTGGGTCCCGAGTGGTCTCGCCCGGGCCCGGTGGGGCAAAGTCCCACGCCCGGTGCGAGGCCATCCTGGGCGAGCCTTTCTCGATCACCTTGTGGGCACACTTAGGTGTTCCTGCTTTTCGGTGTTAACTCTGTGTTTGAAAATAACTTCCCTTGTAGCAATTACCTTAAGGCTTTGTGGTTGTTTATATATACAAACTTTCTTTCCCGCCCCCACCAGCTCGTGCCTGGTTTACATTTTAAACCCTCTCAATAAACATCGGAACTAAAGAAAGTGTAAATCTTTGGCTTAGCTTTCAGTGCTTTACTTCCCACTTCTGTCTTTACACAACTCTTCGCGTGACATGTTAATCTAGCTATGTAATCCACTTTCTATACTCCAACACTTCCTTTCTAGATGGAGAAAAGATGTTTACCGCTAACCCAGAACACCCCTAAAGAAACTAATGTCAAACTATGCTTCAGTTCAGTTCAGTCGCTCAGTCGTGTCCGACTCTTTACGACCCCATGAATCGCAGCACACCAGGCCTCCCTGTCCATCACAAACTCCCAGAGTTTACTCAAGCCCATGTCCATCGAGTTGGTGATGCCATCCAGCCATCTCATCCTCTGTCGTCCCCTTCTCCTCCTGCCCCCAATCTCTCCCAGCATCAGGGTCTTTTCCAATGAGTCAACTCTTCGCATGAGGTGACCAAAGTATTGGAGTTTCAGCTTCCAGCATCAGTCCTTCCAATGAACACCCAGGACTGATCTCCTTTAGGATGGACTGATTGGATCATCTTGCAGTCCAAGGGACTCTCAAGAATCTTCTCCAACACCACAGTTCAAAAGCATCAATTCTTCGGCGCTCAGCTTTCTTCACAGCCCAACTCTCACATCCATACATGACCACTGGAAAAACCATAACCTTGACTAGATGGACCTTTGTTGGCAAAGTAATGTCTCTGCTTTTTAATATGTTATCTAGGTTGGTCATAACTTTCCTTCCAAGGAGAAAGTGTCTTTTGATTTCATGGCTGCAATCACCATCTGCAGTGATTTTGAAGCCCCAAAAAATAAAGTCTGCCACTGTTTCCCCATCTATTTGCCATGAAGTGATAGGACCAGATGCCATGATCTTAGTTTTCTGAATGTTGAGCTTTAAGCCAACTTTTTCACTACCCCTTTACTTCTAAAGATAATCAAATACATGCTCCTGTTGTAGCCCTTGCCATGACACACACAGTGACATAGTCAAAATAGATGAAAACTCTACAGCCTCCAGCCAAAGTGGTCCTTGTTGGTAAGAGATGGGAAACATGGTTGGGAGGTCTCTGCTTAGCTGTCTCTTCCTTTAGGAAGCCTTCCTTGATGCCCTACACTAGATAAGCTGCCTTCTTCAGATCTATATACTCCTGTTCCTCTAGTTCTGTAGCCTTACTTCTGTGCCTGTACTTGTCTCATTGTTGAAATTCCGTGTTTATCTCTAAGCTCACCTAACCACAGTCCTTAAATGCAGGGCTTGATCTTTCACTATTGTATCTCCAGCACCAAGAAGAGTTCTGGTAAATTATAAGCATTTAATAAGTGTTTACTCTTAGCAAGTTAAACCTGAGTTATATTATGCTTCAAAGTTTAGGCTAAATTCAGATAAAATAAAACAAGAAATAATAAACATAGCATTAATTAGTGAAAATATGTGGTATTCTATACAGTATAATCTTGCACTGAAAGAAATTTTACACAGTTTACATGAAAATACAGTTATCTACATGAGAATTGGGAAATTAAAAGTATTTCCTGCTTTATCGTTAAAAAGATTTCTAATGTTTATGCCTGAAATAAAACTGGAAAAATTAGTTTAATAAAATGTATATTTTTGCATAAATAAAACCATTGACCTCTTTTTGTGCTCTTTAAATTTGATTCACTAGTGGAATTAGCAAGGTTCTGGGCTTTTCTCACCTCATTCAGTTTTATAATTAACCAATAAAAACTTATTAGCTTTTAAGGAAGTTTTAGGAGCATAAACTGATTTATGGGCACCATATGGTTACATCAAAGGATTTGGTTTTGTTTTAATCTGAAGGGGATTGTTAAGCTCTTTCTTTAAACTAGAAATCCATGTTCTTTCTACCAAGTGATAGTCTGAAATAAGAGTTTAAATACCAGGCTATCAAAATTGATGATGAAAAAAAAAAATTGATGATGAGATTCAAAGAATGTCAGAATCTTGTAATTCATCTGGTTTAACACCTCTCATTTTGTAGATGGGTTAAATGTCTTCCCAAGGTTACACATATAGTTAATGTATATCCAAGATCAAAAGTCTAGGTTTTCTATCCCAAGTCCAATGCTCTTTCACTAAAGCAAATAAATTGAAGCCACTAGTAAGGCTATAAAATTATTTTCTATGGGTTTCTCTTTCTTATTCACATAAGTGTTCTTGCATCATATTAATTCTTAAGAATTATGAGTATTTTAGGAGATTCTTTTTATATAAATAATATACATTGATTGCATGAGCAGATTGATGTCAATGAAGTCATTACATTATGAAATATGAGTAGAAACTCATCAAATCCTACACCACAAAAAATTTCTAATTTCACCTTATTTAAGTAAAATTGGAACATAAAATTATACACAGTTTCGGGTGAGTTTGCTCTGTGCAGTGTTTGGAAATTTTACCTAATGCTGAGTTATTTGCAAGTAACCTTTTCAGGTTGATCATGACCTCATGCAAGAACAATCAGTTCTATCTTTAAGTGTAGTTGTACTTGGATATCTTAAAAATTGTTACGTTCTGTCCCTTTTTGGAACTTTAAATGCTTTACAGCCTTACCATTGCTACCTAATATCACTTCAGAAGCAGAGCTGGTGCTGAGAAAGGGACAAAGAGTGAAAGGGACAGAGTGAAAAGGCTTCTGTGTGTAGCTCTTAATGATTGTGCAGGAGTAGGAGGTAAAAACGTGGAAGCAGGGAGGCCAGACTGGAGACTGCAGAAAGAACTAAGGGAGTTTTCTTTAGAAATGGGGATTTAGGGTGTGTTTTTGGAAACAAGGGACTTGCTGATCAAGTTGCTGTTAGTAAAGAGAACAATCAAGAATGACAGCTAGGTTTTTGGCCTAAGCAACTGAGTATTTGGGAACGACTAAGGGTAGACAGTTTTGAGGAGAGATGGTGGAATCAAGAATTAGATGCTGATTGTCAGTTTAGCTCAGTTGCTTAGTCGTGTCCGACTCTGTGACCCCATGGACTACAGCACGTTAGGCTTCCCTGTCCATCTCCAACTCCCAGAGCCTGCTCAAACTCATCTCCATAGTGTGCATCCATGTAAAGATAAAGTAGGAGATTAGATTTTCTTTATCAATAACTTGAAGAAAGGAATTCCCTGACAGTCCAGTGGTTAGGACTGTGGGCTTCCATTGCAAGGAGCTTGTGTTGGGGAACTAAGATCCCTGTGCAGCCTAACCAGAGAAAGTACAGTTTACATTTCAGTCCTATACATAAATTTGTGTTTGTATGTGCCATGACAAACAACGCTGCACTGTGTGACACCCAACACCCTTCATTCGTTATCCATTTATATATGTGCAGTCAACCTAGGTAGTGAAACGTTAGAGCCGTGGTTGGAAGGAGTGAGCTTTATTTTTTTAAATTAATTAATTAATTAATTTGTTTTACTTTACAACATTGTATTAGCTTTGCCATACATTGACTTGAATCCACCACGGGTGTACATGTGTTCCCCATCCTGAACCCCCCTCCCACCGCCCTCCCCGTCCCATCCCTCTGGGTCGTTCCAGTGCACCAGCCCTGAGCATCCTGTATCATGCATCAAACCTGGACTGGCGATTCGTTTCACATGTGATAATTCACATGTTTCAATGCCATTCTCCCAAATCATCCGGCCCTCGCCCTCTCCCAGAGTCCAAAAGACTCTTCAGTACATCTGTGTCTCTCTTGCTGTCCCGCATACGGGGTTATTGTTATCATCTTTCTAAATTCCATATATATGTGTTAGTATACTGTATTGGAGTTTTTCTTTCTGGCTTACTTCAAGGAGTGAGCTTTAGATCTGGAAGGGCTGGGGAAAAGATGCACCTTGCCTGAGACCACATGACTTGTTCTTAGGTGTTCTGCAAGAAACCAGACGGTGTGACTCTCATCCCTAAAAAAGCCATACTGAAGTCATGTTTGATACTCATGCATTCGTAAAGTTATAGAACATTGCTTTTTATTGACCACATATTTAATTGAAATATGACTACATCCATATTTCATTACTTAATATTTAGGCAAGACAAACTTGATTCTGCAAATGCCGCCGTGTCACCCGCATTCAATCTGTGGGCCTTCTTGTGAAATAGACAGTATGAGCACTGGAACCACCATTAGCTAATGCTTTCTTCTCTATTTAAATCTATAATCCTTCTAAAGTGACATATGAGCAAATGTTTGTGCAGCTCTTCATAAAAATGAGTGCACAAAATACTGCTTGTAACACTGGCCACATTTAAAATTAAGATTCAGAAAAGGACAGCCATGCTTCCAGCATTTATTTTCTTTGCAATCATGTACAATTTGAGAACATTTACTTTTACTATGGACTCTGTTAAAGGAGCAGACAATACGGTTACATTTTATTTAGAATGGTTTTACATTATGATGAGTTTTTGTCTTAATACGTTTTTGTATCCTTTCTTGTGTTTTTAGAATGAATTAAGGTCATTACTCAGAGGATATCTGTTCTATATCTGTCTAATCCAAGCTATGGTTTTTCCAGTAGTCATGGATGGGTGTGAGAGTTGGACCGTAAGGAAAGCTGAGTGCCGATGAATTGATGCTTTTGTACTGTGGTGTTGGAGAAGACTCCTGAGAGTCCCTTGAATTGCAAAGAGATCCAACCAGTCAAACCTAAAGGAAATCAGTCCTGAATATTCATTGGAAGGACTGAGGCTGAAGTTGAAGCTCCCATATTTTGGCCACCTGATGTGAAGAACTGACTCGTTGGAAAAGACCCTGATGATGCTGGGAAAGATTGAAGGCAGGAGGAGAAGGGGATGACAGAGGATGAGATGGTTGGGTGGCATCACCAACTCAATGGACATGAATTTGAGTGAGCTCTGGGAGTTGGTGATGGACAGGGAAGCTTTTAGTGTGCTGCAGTCCATGGGGTCTCAAAGAGTCGGACAAGACTGAGCGACTGAACTGATCTGTTATATAGTCAGACTGAATCTTCAAATGCTACATAATAGTTTTTATCAAATAATGATAAAGGAAAATAAAAACAGCTATTGATGTTTAACAAAGGAAAACTTGCATATAGAAAATACCAAAGCAGGTTACGATAGCAGAGCTTAAGCCAATTTTGTTTTTAAAATATCATGTACATAGAGAACAAATTAACATTAGTTTTTTTTGAATAGTGAAACTGTGCTGCTGTACTCAGTCGCTTTAGTCATGTCCAATTCTTTGCAACCCCGTGGACTGCAGCCTGCCCTACAGGCTCCTCTGTCCATGGGATTCCCCAGGCAAAAATACTGGAGTGGTTGTTATGCCCTCCTCCAGGGGATTGTCCTGACCCAGGAATCAAACCTGCATCTCTTACATTGCAGATGGATTCTTTACTGCTAAGGCACCAGGAAAGCCCAAATGGGACAATAGGTCATTTTAAAATATTTTTCTTTAAAAGATATTTTATTTTCCCAAAATGAACATGTGAGATGTTGTAATTTAAAAAGCCAGTGCTCTTTTTTAAAAAAATAATTGCGTATTCCTTCAATTCTTCATTTTCTATCTCCCCGCCACTTCTCCATCAGTTTTCCTTCATTAACCCTGTGTTTTTGTCTTTTGTTCATGTGTTTGCATTCTTCCTTGTTTTTGTCTTTTTGTTTTTTCCTGATTATGAGGACTAGTCCTATTCTCTCTTTAGGTATGTAAATCAAGGAGTGAATTCTCAAGAAGACACATACACATTACCAGATCCTTCGATTTTCTCTGTATTTGTTAGCTCTTATTATTCACTGGAGCAAAGCCAATTACCACCCTTTGGGATGAGGGTAATTTTTCCTTTATTTTCCAGATTTCATGCAATATTAACGTGGCCATGTGAAAAATTTTATTCTCAGCCACGGCTACAGGCAGCGTGGAAAAGAAGAAAGAATGACGAGGGACAACCATTGACATTTGGTGACTTTAAATTTTAAAGTTTTGTTGTTTTTTTTTAAATTTTAAAGTTACTTAATTTTTCAGTAATGCAGAGAAACATACTGGATGACATGAGTGGATTTTAAGGACAAATTCAGCATGCTATAATCTGCTAATAACTTTTCAGCTGCTACATCAGCTGCTACATTTGTAGCCACTGAGTGTATTACCACCGTTTTTAATGTTTCAGGTATTCTTGATTCATTCTGAAGAGCTGACCAGTAAAAGAAATGAGAATACTATTTATGAATCAGCCCCAACTAGCTCAAAATACACTGTCTAAATTTTTGTTCTGAGCTTCTATGTCTTTTAACAATCTTTTTGAAAAGTTTGTTTCAAATAACAGCAGGTAACCACCAGGATGGGAGTAAATGACTTGTGGCAAATTCTGGAGCCTGTTAAACAACACGTCCACTTGCACAGTCTCAGTGGGAAAACCATTGCGGTTGATCTGAGTCTCTGGGTGTGTGAAGCACAGACAGTCAAAAAAATGATTGGGACAGTCATGAAGCCCCACCTCAGGTAGAGTAAACATTCTCAGAATATAGATACGTGATCGCATAAGCTGTGGTTGTGTTGGTTTTGTTTCCACTTCATTTGTTTTGTTGTTGCTGTTTTGCATTTTAAGATTTTAAAATGTATTAACATGCCCACATCTGCTGTCTCCATATTGTGTGCATGCATGCTCAGTCAGTCAGTTGTGTCCAACTCTTTGCAACCCTGAGGACCATAGCCCACCAGGCTCCTCTGTCCAGGGGATTTTCCTGGCAAGAATACTGCAGTAGGTTGCCATTTCCTCCTTCAGGAGACCTTCCTGACCCAGGGATTGAACACATGTCTCTTTCATTGAAAGGCAGATTCTTTACCACTGAGTCACCTCATACAGGTGACTCACAAATTTGTATCTCATGCCCTTGAAGCTTCAGACTCATATACCTGCCTGCCTATTTAACATATCCCCTAGGATGTTTCAGTGACTAAAAGGCAGGAATTTGGGAGCCATTTTCCTCCTGCTTTACCTCTCCCCATATCCAATCCATCTGGAGTCTTGCCAGTTCCCCTTCCAGAATACATGTCACATTCACAAACTTCTCTCCAGAGCACTGCCTCAGTGTATGGCAACATCTCTTATCTGCCCTGTTGAGATGAAGTTTTTCACTAGCTTCCCTCCTTCTCTTGGCCTCCTCCTCCTCCAAACCATTTTCCACATAGCAATTAGAATAATCATAAATCTCCTTTGCTAAAAAAACAAGCAGTGGTTTCTCAGTTCAGTCCACTTAAAATCATAATAAGTAAGACATTATTGCATGTAACATTTTTGATACTAGTGTCTTTGCCATGTCATTCTGCAATGCTGACTTCTGCTATTCATGTATGATGATTAAAGTATCGTTAACTTTTTCTATTTCAGAAACCTGTTTTTTCGTATCTCATATTTAATGCTAATGGATGTAAAGCTGGTGTTCGTTATGGAAGGGGAACCCCCACACCTGAAAGCTGATGTCATTAGTAAGAGGAATCAGATCCGGTATGGACCTTCTGGAAAAACACGGTCTCAGAAAACAGGGAGATCACATTTTAAGACAGTCTTAAAGGAGGTAAGCATTCGGGCCTGATTCAATAATTCTGATTTGAATTAGAAAATGGATTTTACTGTAATAAACTTTGTTGGTCAGTATCTTTAATACTTAACTGTCTTCACTAAAAGGCTAATGTGAATAGAGAACAGAGTTTATGCTTTGGAGTGAAACTCATCTGTGTTCAAGTTCCTATTCTGGCATCTAGAAACTCTAAGGGCAATATTTTTAACCTATCTTTGCCTCATTTCCTACTCTGTAAAATGAGGGTAGTAATACTTTACAGGGTTATAGTGAAAATTAGAGGAAATATACATATATCTAAAGCAACTGGTACATAATTGGGACTTAATATGTAATGTTTTATGAAACCTTCAGCACTTAACAAATTCCCAGAATAGCAGTCTCATTAATTCATACTTTACTCATTCAGGATTAATGGTAGTTGATATAATTTGATTTGGCTTCTCTCAGGGCTTTGTAATTATAAAAAGTTATTATTTTAGTATATTTATCTGTTACAAAATATTATATATCTTAAAACAAAGTAAATCTATAACGAGATAAAGTATGTAAGTAAAACAATAGGAAGCTATAACTATTTTGTATCTTTTTAAATGTATTTAATTTTTAAAGTTGCCATAATCATGCACAGGTAATTTTTATCTTGGACTTTTCACTTAATGTAGCATACCCTTATTTTCTTGTTACCATATTCTATTCAGAATTATTACTTATAATGGTTGTACTTTAAATCATTCCCCATGATTGTATATTGTATATTGTTTGCTTTCAGTTCTTCTCTATTATACATGAAATCGTGAGAAACATTTTTTTGTGAACATAGCTTTTTCTTGTGATTTGGTTACCCAAAGTGGGCTTGATAGACCTAAGTTTAAGAAGGATTTTATAACTCTTGCCAACTACTTCCTACCAATACAGGTATGAGATAGCAATTTCAGTGCATCCACAAGATCTTTGGATATTAGGAGTTTTATCTTTGTACTATTTAGTATGCAAAGTCAAAGACATTTTTTGGTTTATATAATACATATGAATACATATAATACATACTTAAATGTCATATTCTTTTAATGATGAGGTAAAACATTAAGTTAGTTTTAGTCCTTCTATAAGTAATGACCATCATATCCTTTTGCCACTTAACCTTTTTGAGGTTTTACTTTTTATTTTGTTCAGTTTCTTTATAGGTTAAGGATATAAACCTTTTATGATATTTGCTTTGAGTTCGTATCCCTGTTTTTCTTCTTAAATGTTGGTTAAAATTTTAATTTCTTTTAAAAGACATTGCACAAATTAATAAGCTTTTTTCTCCAGAAGTTTTGTCTATTTTTTCTATTTTTTATTTTCATGTGATTAAAAAAAGTAATTTTCAATTAGTGACTATTCCATCTTAATGAATATCAATAATTGAAGAAAATATCTGTACTGGATTCTAATTATTATATAATCAGTTCCTAGAATTATCTAGGGTTCACATACTGAAGGCATTAAACACCCAGTATAAAGCAAACAGGTGTTTGTCTTTTTGAGAAAATGCTTCTATTCTTATTTCTTTATTTCACCACTTGTGATGTTCTTAGACATTTTATGTTGGTTCAGTGTTGCCTGCCCATTAATCGTTATCATATTTCCGTCCAGTCTTTTACTAGGCCTTACATTCTCCTCATCTACTGCCATTTTTAGCTGCAAGCATGAAAAGCACAAATCAGTCCTCCAAAGCAACCTCCACCCCACATGTAGAGACCTAGGGCAGGGAAAGTCCAGCCACCCTCATCACAGAGTCTGTGCTAGCTTTTGGGAAGAGTTAGGAGGACATGCACAAGCATCTGGAATAATTTAAGCTCTTGTTGTTTTTTGTGAAAGGATACTTTAACTAGCAGGAAGAAACAACTATGTTTCAGTTGAGCAGCACCTGTAGCAAGTCTGTCTCTCTAATAAGGTTGCCCAGCTGGAGTCCTGAAAAGTACCTTTTTTTGACATGGTACTTTGTCTTTCTGAACCTTGTCCACCTTGGGCAACATCTGGCAGAGGTTTTTTTATTACATAATATAGCATATAAACAATCAGTTAAAAAAAAAGAGATATTTATTCTGTCCCTCGAGAAAAGACAAGTGAATAGCCACTTTTCCTCACCATACCCAGTATTCCCCAATGATAGAATGAGAGTGTGACATATAACAAAAAAGAATGCACTAAGCTGTAAAGCTGAACTATAAGCTACCCAACAGTTAACTTCATAACCCAAAGAAAGCTATAGCAGATTACTATACACCAGCAGATTGATAATAAACATCCTGCACAGACTTGTGGCTTCCCTGGAGCACTCCAACAACCAGCCCCTGTGTGGTTTCCCACAATAAGAGAGTTTCATTATACAGGGGAGGTGAGAAAGAGTGAACTTTAAGGTCTCAAGGCAAAATTGTGTACTTGGAACTTCTTTGAAAGAGCTCATATTGGGATGGTGATCATGTGAAAAAGATTGCTATAGTTTTACAGATGTAAATGTTAATGTGATTAATTATTATAATTTAAAGATATTGCCAAACTCTTGAGATAACACTGAACAGTGAAAATTGAATATTCATTACTTTAAAAATATAATTTTTAAATTGATTTTTAACTGGATACAGATTATTTTTTAATTGACATAAAAATTTTTAGCTTTTCATTACAGAAAATTTTAAATAGATACAAAAGTAACCCATCACCAATCTTTAAAAATTATCAACTTGAGCAAGTTTGTTACACCTGTACTCCCACCCGCTTCCCTACTTCTACATTGCTGCTGCTGCTGCTGCTAAGTCGCTTCAGTCGTGTCTGACTCTGTGTGACCCCATAGACGGCAGCCCACCAGGCTCCGCCGTCCCTGGGATTCTCCAGGCAAGAGCACTGGAGTGGCTTACCATTTCCTTCTCCAATGCGTGAGAGTGAAACGTGAAAGTGAAGTCGGTCAGTTGTGTCCAACTCTTCGGGACCCCATGGACTGCAGCCTACCAGGCTCCTCCATCCATGGGATTTTCCAGGCAAGAGAAGCAAATCCCAGACATAGTATTGTTTCTCTTAATGGGTCAATACCTTTCTCTAAATGATACAGCTCTTAAAAAATAAAAACATGACTCAATACAGTATTTATTAATGTACATAAAAGTTCAGCAATCATTCCTTAATGCTCTAAAGTATTCAGTGTTCAAATTTCCAATTATTTCTTTAATATCATAATTTAAAACACACCTAAATAGGTACTATAAATATTTATAATATAGCTGTAAGTTAAACACTGTAAAAAACAGTAATGCAAGTGTTCTTAGATTTGTCGCACCTGCTTTTTCTTCTCAGTGTCTTGATATGCTGGAATGCTTAGGAATTCCTTGGGTCCAAGCTGCTGGTGAAGCCGAAGCCATGTGTGCCTACCTCAACGCCAGTGGTTATGTGGATGGCTGCCTCACCAATGATGGAGACGCTTTCCTTTATGGGGCCCAGACTGTTTATAGGAATTTCACTATGAACACCATGGTATTTTTCTTTCTCTTTTTCAGCATTTGTTTTAAAAACTATTTTTTTTTTTAAAAGAGGATTACTAGAGGATTAGATAGACTAAAACTTGTAAAATGCTTACCGTAATGCTTGTGTTTTTTTGTGTGTGTGCACGTGGTTGTGAAGTCTTGTCTGACGCTTTGCAACCCTACGGACTATAGCCCGCTAGGCTCCTCTGTCCATGGGATTCTCCTTGCAAGAACACTGGAGTGGGTTGCCATTTTCTTCTCCAGGGGATCTTCCCAGCCCAGGGATAGAACCAGCATCCCCTGCATTGCAGGGGGATTCTTTACCATAATGCTTGGTACATAGCAATTGCTAAATAAAAAGTTTACTCATATTAAAAATATCACTACTGCATGGTTCATTCTCTTTTATATGTGGATTTGTTTCACATGGTTTAGCTCTAAATCAGTTTCAGTTATGCATTACAAAATGTCATATGATATGTACTACCTTGAACCAGAATTTCCACTGTTAGTAAGCCTCAAAACACCTCCAAGTATGCAAAGAGAGATATACAAGGATGTTATTAGTAGTTGCAGCATTGTCAATACTTGCAAAAACTTGGCAAACAACCCAAATCCCCACTGATAGGGACTGACTAAATACAGCCATGGTTCTCATGGAGGCAGGTACTACATGGGACATATTCATTGTAACTGTTCAAGGTTGAGCAAGGGAGACTATGGACATTTGATGTATTGAAGCCAGAAAAACTAAACCATTTGCCAGAAAATTCTTTTTATCTTTCTGAAGATGTTTCCAGTGTCCCCATCAAGAAAAACTATCTTGGAGTCCATCTAATGTAATAGTAAGCAGTCATTAAGGCCTAGGTGGCTCTAGTAGTAAAGAACTCACCTGCCAATGCAGGAGATATGAGAGATGCGGGTTCAATCCCTGGGTCAGTAAGATACCCTGGAGAAGGGCATGGCAACCCACTCCAGTATTCTTGCCTGGAGAGAATCCCATGGAAGGAGGAGCCTGGAGGGCTACAGTCCATAGGACTGCAAAGAGTCAGACAGGACTGAAGTGAATAAGATATCCAAATGTATTAGTGGGCAAGAAATATTGCAAAATAGTATTTTTATATAATCCTACTTTTACTTTATTTTATTTTATTTTTTTAATTTTTATTTTTCAGTGGGTTTTGTCATACATTGATATGAATCAGCCATAGAGTTACACGAATTCCCTATCCCAGTCCCCCATCCCACCTCCCTCTCCACCCGATTCCTCTGGATCTTCCCAGCCCAACAGGCCCGAGCACTTGACTCATGCCTCCCACCTGGGCTGGTGGTCTGTTTCACCACAGATAATATACATGCTGTTCTTTCGAAACATCCCACCCTCCCCTTCTCCCACAGAGTTCAAAAGTCTGTTCTGTACTTCTGCATCTCTTCTTCTGCCCTGCATATAGGGCCATCGTTACCATCTTTCTAAATTCCGTATATATGTGTTAGTATACTGTAATGTTCTTTATCTTTCTGGCTCACCTCACTCTGTATAATGGGCTCCAGTTTCATCCATCTCATTAGAACTGATTCAAATGAATTATTTTTAACGGCTGAGTAATATTCCATGGTGTATATGTACCACAGCTTCCTTATCCATTCATCTGCTGATGGGCATCTAGGTTGCTTCCATGTCCTGGCTATTATAAACAGTGCTGCGATGAAGATTGGGGTGCACGTGTCTCTTTCAGATCTGGATTCCTCAGTGTGTATGCCCAGAAGTGGTAGTGCTGGGTCATATAGCAGTTCTATTTCCAGTTTTTTAAGAAATCTCCACACTGTTTTCCATAATGGCTGTACTAGTTTGCATTCCCACCAACAGTGTAAGAGGGTTCCCTTTTCTCCACACCCTCTCCAGCATTTATTGCTTCCTACTTTTACTTTAATTAAGCATTTGTATATATGTGTTAAAGAGTTTCTTAGAGGACTATGCATGGCTGTCAATAGTAGTTACTTCAGATGATTCATTTACAGGGGATGTTTACTTTCTATAATATACATTTTATGTTTAATTATGTAAGATGAAAATCTACTTTTGTAGACACCAAAAAACAAGAAGAAAAAAATGACTACTATATTTTTTTAAAGCTATTTTTGAAACGATTTTATTTCCAGATGTTAAAATGTTAGCTTATATAAAGACTCTGGTGATCAAGATAATTTTAAACTTTTAGGAATAAATATTTAGAGGCAGCTTTGACAAATTATGTTTTACAATGTTTATTTTGTTTAGTTTTCTGAAGATGAAACTAAATCTGTACTTTCTTCTAGGACCCGCATGTTGACTGTTATGCAATGTCATCCATCACGAGTAAACTAGGTTTGAATAGAGATGCTCTGGTTGGGCTGGCAGTACTACTTGGCTGTGATTATCTTCCAAAGGTATGCTGAAATTGTATTTATTTACTATTCATAGTGGCTTTTTCTGATACCTTACATGCTAAATAAATATGAATATAATATGGTATTATATAGTTAAGGACCTAATTTAGATATGGGTGTAATAAACTATTCAGTAACTAAAATAATCAACATTCAGGTGGCATTAAAATGCTTGCGGTGTGACACTGAATGTTATAATTGAGAATAGAATCATAACTGGTACTACAGTTTGAATCTCAGTATACCATTACTCTAAGAGATCCATATTCACATTTGACTCTCCTTTTAGAGAAATATAGGAGCTACTCTTTTCTCGTCTCATGCCAGTGTTAGTTTCTATCACTGTTTGTCTGTGTTCTGGTTTTGAATCTCTATAGTAACTTTCTAACTGTACACATGCTCCATGTTATTGTTACTGTTGCTAGGTAACATGATTATTGGGCTAAGTCATTAATCCCTCTATGCCTCTTAGCATTGCATTGAGTTTTGCTCATAAAAGGCTTTTTATTTTATAACTTAAGATAACAATACATACTCAGTGACAGACGGGTATAATAGGTGAGGGATGAATTAAGAATTACAGTGATAACCCCATTCATAAATATTATATTTAAAAATACAAAATGATTTATTTGTAGCTCCTACTGTTTTTATATAGTCCCATTATTATGTCCCTGCTGATCATCTTTGTATCCTTATTAAATCCTTCATTATACTGTAGACTGTATCCGTAAGAGAAGTCTAAAGAGGGATGACATGTATTTTTTTTCACTAGAGTATAGGAGAGGGAAAAACTAATAGGATAGGAAATTATTAATTCTGATTTCTAATCTATGTCACCAATGACCAAATAGAGAAATCAACAATTTTTTTAACAAGAAAAGAAAATAGGAGGAAGAAAAGCTGTTAAATAACACAAAAGATAATTACTGTAGTTCTCATTCTGAAATAGAAGATTCCTATTTCCTATATGTAATTGTATCATAATTAAAGTCTGGAAACAGCGCAGTGTTGAACATAAGAAGAAATTTGCAAACTTGAACTCACAAAAATCAGTTTCAGCTATAGTGGTATTTATTACGTTATAGACTAGCCTTGCCTATTTTGATTTTTTTATATCTTTGCAACCAAAACTGCTATTTATATCATTGTACTTAATGATCTTTAAGGTACTACTATAATAACATAATTTGCTGAAAAAATTTTTGGAAAAAAATTTAATATGTAACTAAATGCTGATAGAAGAAGGGTCATATGCAAGATATCTAGTAACTGGTTTACTAAAGACATAGGCTGTAGAAATGGAACAAGTTTCTGGCACCCTCTGTTGTGCCATGTGTTACCCTAATCCTGAGTGTAGGTGGGTTGGGAAGGGAACTCAGATTAGGGAGGAGACCCCTTTGCCAGCAGGCACTCAAGATATGTGGGCAGTGACTGTTTACTAACCAGTTTGGAAGTATTTTAACACTGGTGTGTCTATCCTGATGCATATTGGCTAAAGAGCAGCATTGCTTACAAAGGCATATTAATAAACTTTTACAGGAACTAGAAGACTCTAAACCAGAAATTGTCATGTGAATATACATTTATTTATATATATCTAGATGTGTGTGGAATTCTCCTTTGCTCTATTGGATGTCTGGATCTTTCAATATTAAATGTTTCATATAGTCAAAGAACATGCCTTTTCCTGATTATAAATATTGCATAGTTAGGTTAAATTAAAATATTATCAAAATAATGAACATAGAAAATGAAATGCTGTTCATCTAAAATGCTGTTCCTCCCTCTCCTAAAATAAACTGTAAGAGCTTTTGTATGTAACTCTGACTTTTTTGGTTACATAAGTAACCACTGTAATTGCTATTTAACCTACAAATCTAAGCCACACCTTATTCTCTTCTGCAGTTTTCATTTACACCTAACAATGCATCTTTCACACATAGAATTACCTCCTTCTCTCAGCTGCACAGTCCTACATTGAATGAATGCATCATCCTTCATTTTATCTGTTCTTAATGATTAACATTTGAATTTCTTTTCCTACTTTCTGAAAGGGAGTCCCTGGAGTTGGAAAAGAGCAAGCATTAAAACTGATAAAGATTTTGAAAGGGCAAAGTTTACTTCAGAGGTAACTAAAAATTATTTTTGCTTATGACATTAGTCTTCTAGTCTTGTTGAATTTAATAGTGTATACAATAAGTATTGGACTTTCCAAAAAAGGGTTTTGTCTTTTTAAGCTGATCTATGTTTTCATTGACAATCACTTATTTATTCTGACGTTTTCCAAAGAAAATTGAAAAGAACATGTCCTAAGCCGTGGTTTGCATCATCAATATTATTAGCTCACTACAAACACAAGTAGTAAGATGTCAAATGGGTTTATTTATAACCATGGACATTTGCCATAAGCTATCTTAGACTATTTTATCAACAAGTAGAGATAAACCAACATAATTAATTTTATATTTCAAATTATTTTTATATAAATACTTCAATACTGTTTTTCTATAAATGAAATGCCTGACATATTGCAAATATTTAATTAGTAACACTTGAACAAAAGTCTTACTTCACTATCCTTTGTTCTATATTCACAAATTCCAGTGAATTTAGACTATATGATTTGAGGATTCAGGCTTCTCTAATAGCTCAGAGGGTAAAGAATCTACCTGTGATGCGGTAGAGCAAGATCCAATCCCTGGGTCTGGAAGATTCTTCTGGAGAAGGAAATGGCAACCCACTGCAGTATTCTTGCCTGGAGAATCCTATGGACAGAGGAGCCTGGCGGGCTACAGTCAATGGGGTTGCAAAGAGTCAGACATGACTGAGCAACTAACACTTTCACTTCATTTGAAGATTCAGGAAAATTAAGATTAGAGTATATTGAAGTTTGCAAACTGTGCTGTTTTGTTTTGAGCTTTCAAAATGAATCTATCAATCATTTGCTTGATGAGGGCAATTTTTATAAAAAATGAATATTGGTGATAATAAAGTATAGAATGAATAGAAGGAAAGGAACCAGGACACTGGGACAGTTAAAATAATCTTGACCTCCAGTAGGTATGAGATAGTGAGTAAATGAAAAGAAGCATCAAGTGGTAGAAATGAAGATTGGGATGACCATGAGAAAGATTTCAGATATTCATGCTCTTTCCTAAGATGCCTCTCTTTCCACTGTAAGGCTAATGATAGATCTAAGACTTTAATAAACTCATTGTTAATATCAGCAATCACCATTTTCCAAAGCAGGAAAGCAAAGGTGTACTTTGGCATGGGGATGAGTTAAGGAATGATTTGGGAATTGTGAAGAGTAAAATAAAAAAGGAAAAGCAAGCAAATATGGCTCTTGGCTAACTATAAATCTTTCTTATTGAGACAGTTTCAGCAAAGGTGAACTTTTGGCAGTATTTTATGTTTGTCTTCACAGTTGAAAATAATGTGATTATATTTTCTTATAATAATCTGTCATTCTAATTTTTATTAATTTAGACTAACCTTCCCCTGAGTTTTAAATCTTTTTATGTTTTTATGTTCCCAGCCTGGGATAGCAACTTTACTGCCAAGGGAAAATAAGTAGGCAAGTGGAAAGGAGCAGAATAGCCTGACCTTTGAGAACATGGCAGTTTGGTGACCTTAGTATTTGTTTGTTGTTGTTTTTTTTTAAACCATTTTCTTTTTAAGGTTTAATCAGTGGAGTGAAAAGTCTTGTTATTCTAATTCACAACCAGCACTCGTTAACAAACTGGCTCATTGCTCTGTGTGCTCCCATCCAGGTGAGCAGACATAAGGAATGATATCTCTATAACACTGCTGTCTAGCTACCTATGTTTAATATATACCTATGTTTCATATCTATTCCTTTGGTACTTTTTACTTACCTATACCTTCCTTAGCAGATTGGGAACCTGCAGAGTCAGGAGTTGTATCACATACGCACAGTAGACACTCAGTAAATACTAACTAAATGAAGTAATGTCATATCAATGATAGATATAGGATAACTGTAGTTTCAAACTGCATTATCAAATTATTTCAGTGTTAAAATTATGTTTTCAATGTAGAAATCCATTTTAAGAAAAAATTGTGCTGATAAATCTTAGGGGAAAATGAAAGTGAAACCCCTTGTTTTTATATCAGTGATTTGTTTATATTTATATGGTATATTTTTATTGTGTGTGAAAATAGTGACTTAACATTAATTTCTAATACATGTTCACTGTTACTGAAAATAGCTTGGATTCTCTTCATTAATCTTGATTAAAAAATGACGTCCATGGAAAGTCCCTGGCAGTCCAGTTGCTAGTACTCCATGCTTTCAGTGCCAAAGGCACAGGTTCAATCCCTGATCAGGGAACTAATAAATAGATAAAGAACCCATCTCTCTCTTTGTAATATAAGAATTGTCTTTTTTTTTTTTTTTTTTTTTTAAAGATGTTTCTGACTTGTACTGGGTCAAAAAATCCTTTTGCTCTCAGGAGCGATTAGGAGATCATGTTAGCTCATCTTTTAAAAGAAATTCTGCTCTATCTGTTTTTCTTAATATATTTTCATTGGCATTTAGGAATTATAGATGATAGCATGGAAGAAATAAATGTTTTTATAGATAAGATGCCATTCTGCAGGGGTTTTTTTGATGCCTCATGAATTATGGTTTTAGGTCATATCACTTATGTAAGCTCTCATGTATTCTCAAGACAGTGTTGAAGGTAGTCATGCTTTCCTTTTAATGGTCACTAGGGCCCAACATCCAGGCCACAACCAGAATTTGTTTATGTTCCAAGCTTAGTTTAAAAATAGCTGTATAGGTAACTGAGAGCTAGCCACTAGCAGAGGTAATAACTGCTGTATTCCTTTCATATTCTTATTTTATAATTTTAAGTATTATTATAATTTTTTACCAACAATATCCTTCTTGTGTGTAACTATCACTTACTCCACAGTCTTCCATCGATTACTCTAAATGTACAGTCATGTTACAAATTAATACTTTCAGATAGAAGAGTAATTTACAATAAGTTAAAATAGTGTCAGTGATGACAACAGCTAAGGAATTAATTTATCCTAAGAATTACTGTTGTGTTTATTACTCTATTCAACGTAAATGTATTGAAACCCTTCTATATGCTAGGTGTTATGCTAGGCAGTATTTGTTTTTAAAAATTTGGGTAAGGCAAAGAAAAAATGTATATAGAAGATAATTCTAAAAGGCAGTGAAAATTATACTTTTTGTGTTTCCGTAAAGGTTCATCTAAGGATCATGAACATAATGGATGCAAATTATGTCAAACTGATCGATACTGTGAACCACATGATTATGAATACTGTTGTCCTTGTGAATGGCACCGTACAGAGCATGAGAGGCAACTGAATGCCGTAGAATACAATATTAAGAAGTAAGGTTTTATTTTTGTACTCAGTGTTTTCTGCCATGGGACCTGTTTATATACCTTTGGTTGAATTATTTCCACATAACTTCCCCTCGTGTAGATTAATAAGGTTTCACAAAATCCCTTTCTTGATTCTGTTCAAAAATTTGGCCATCTTAGAAGATAGTAATTTAATAATATTTCAGTGAGAAGGTTGATAACTGGTATACTATGCAAGAACACTTTTCAGTAAAGGAGATGAGATTAGAGGTGATGATTTTAGAATCTACCTAAAATTGCCTGATTATATTAATAACCTGTATATAACTTATTTTCAGAAAAGCTTGCAGTTGTGAGGGATTCCCATTCCATGAGGTAATGAGTAACAATTCAACTATGTATTTATCTCAGAAGCTTTTTATAAAAGTTTGAAGTCTCCATTCTTACTTTCTTGTCTCTTGCTAGGTTACTCAAGAATTCCTTCTGAACAAGGATAAATTGGTGAAGGCAGTCAAGTACCAGAGACCTGATTTATTATTGTTTCAGGTATCTGAAAATAAATTCTTACTTTACAGTGTAAAGTTGGATACTAGAAAGACAAGAAAGGGTAATCACTTTGATTGCTCTGAAAGGAGGTTTGAAGTAGATAGCTATTGAGTACATGTGTGTTTTACAAACCTTTATATCTACTTTTCATTCCTATATCACATAGTAGCTATATATTGCAGACTGTAAGACAGATCACAGTTATGCTGTTCTTTACAAGACTCCTTAAGGACCATGTGCAGATGTGTTGTTTTCAGGGCTGTGTTGAGGGAGAGATGCTAATAACTGGAGAATGTGAAGATCAAGTATATTGTTATGGAAGACAGTACAGTTTACAAGTGCATTGATCTAAATTTAAATTTGGACAGTCTGTCACTTACTGTGTAACCCTGGATATGTGTTTTCCTCAAAAAAAAGAAATAAGATTACCTATCTTGTGAAGTCACTTTGAGGGTTAAGTGAGACTATTTGTGTTAACCCCTAGTATAGTAAGTAGAGAAACAGTCAATCAATAAATTGTAACTGCTTATTGCTTAGCTCTACAACCACAGTAATAATAATGGCAACCAACATTTATTGAACGTTTAAAATTTGATATTATATTTAACACATTGCATGTAATCTTCCCTAACTTCATAATCAGTGTGCTGAATTGTATTTTACAGTGAGAAAATCTGAGGCTAAAAGAGGTTAAGTAATTTACCCAACATCTAGGAAATATGCTGGCATTCAGACCCAGAACCCTCACACTGAAATCATGCAATATTGCCTCCTTAGGAGTCTCGCTGCCCATTATGGGAATCTTCTTGTTGACACAATTTTAATATTAGTTATCTCTTACGGAAAAGATAAGATCACCTGAGAGTGCTATTTGTTCACCAAGAGATAATGAAGTCTTATTACATTTTTTATTACATTTACAGAGATTTACTCTTGAAAAAATGGAGTGGCCCAATCACTATGCATGTGAGAAATTGTTGACACTGTTGACCCACTATGACATGACAGAAAGGAAGCTCGGTCGAAGGAACTCTAATCAGCTGCAGCCAATTCGGTAATATAAAGAATTGTATGGACAAATCCCTGTGTTTTCTTTGGAACATCTTATGATCTAAAATATTCTTCTTAATATCTTTAATAGCAGGATATATCAATATATCTCTTTGTTTTAGAAGAATGGAGGAAAGGTCTGATGGAATATTAAAAGTTTGTTCAGGGGTTAGTGTCAGGATAGCAGTTCATGCTTTGACACTTCTCAGCCTCAAACATATAGTAATGATAGACTATTAAAAGAAAGAAATATCAAAAGTGTGCTGTGCCAAGTTGCTTCAGTTGCGTCTGACTCTGTGCGATACTGAGGACTTTAGCCCGCCAGGCTCTTCTGTCTGTGGGGTTCTCCAGGCGAGAATACTGAAGTAGGCTACTGTGCCCTCCTCCAAGGGATCTTCCTGACCCAGGGATTGAACATGCGTCTTTTATGTCTAACTTGCATTGGCAGGCGGCTCCTTTACCACTAGCGCCACCTGGGAGGCCCCTGTAGAAGTTGTAGCTAGGCTTAACTAGATAATTATCTCAGTGGACCAGAAAGGGAACAGTAAGTGGTAAAGTAAGTGGAGGGGCTGAAACTGAAAATTGGTGACTCTCAGTGAAGGGTGTATGATTATTCATTTTACTATTCTTGAAACTTTTCTTAAAGTTTGAAAATTTTCAAAATAAAAAGTTTTGGGAAAGTATTAAAGAAAAAAGATAAGTTCCAAAGGAGTCACAATCCATTAGCATACATCTTTGATGACAATAGTAGTCGTCAGAATGATGGAGTAATGTTTCAAAGCTTTGACTAAAAATAATTGGCAACCTAGACATCATTAAAATTATTCACTGGTTGGAAAAAATAAAATTATTCACTGGTTGGCAAGACACTTGCAGACATATGAAGATTAAAAGTTTGCCACTCACAGACCCTCATTAAAAGCACTGTTAAAAGTTGACTTCAGCAAGAAGGAAAATGAACTTGGGGGAAGATGAGGATAATAACAAACAGTGGTCAGCCGTAGAAATTGATAAAATATATTTAGCTAATTTAATAAACTGAATGGAAAAAATGTGTATATACATATCTTTATAATGCTTGATAGTTAATATATGTTTATGATAATAAACTGGCATCCCAAAGTATGCGTGTAAATAGTTAAGGATAACCATTAAAACATGAGAAATACAACTTCTGTCTTTAAAACCAGTACATAAAACAGTAATGTAAAACTCCAACCAAAAGATATAGGAAGGTGGAAAGGTAAAATAGCAAAGGTGATCTTTGAGACGAGGTAACCAGAACCACAAATAAGATGTATGAATGAATCCAACTATGTCAATAATCTTAATGAATGTAAGTAGATTAAACTTAAGTGGATTAAGCAGAATAAAACTATATTGTTTGAAAATAAAAGAGCTTAAAAGATTTACCAAGGCAAAATTTACCAAAGTGATGTAGCAAAGTTAATAAAAGCAAAATAAACTTTAAAACAAGAATTGTTATTATGTAAAAGAGGAACACTGAATAATAATGAGAGGAAAATCTGATAAGATCTAACAATTATAAACACTATCTTTTATTTTTTTTCATTTATTTTTATTAGTTGGCAGCTAATTACTTTACAATATTGTAGTGGTTTTTGCCATACATTGACATGAATCAGGCATGGATTTACATGTAAACACTATCTTTTAAATAAGCAAATCAGAAATAACTACACAGTAGTTCCTTACAGGATCTTTAGAGTATTATTAAAACTAAAAATTAGTGGGCATTGAGTTATTCAGTCAACAAATTGAAGATTTCCAAATAACTCATGCAATTAGACCCCATTAGATATGGTTTATTTTTTTTTTTTCAGAATCATTAAAAACCGAATCAGAAATGGAGTTCATTGTTTTGAAATAGAATGGGAAAAGCCTGGTATGTACATACTTTAAGGAAAATTTATAACATTTAGTCACGTATGTTTAGCAGATATCATGTGTAAAACATGTGTATGTGAAAAGAAATAGATCACATACACCAGTGTACCTGTGCTATATGTAACTCAGAGTAAATTTTAAATGTCTTAAATTGATATTCCTTTTGTAGTTAATATTTACAAAAGCAATATGGAAATGGTTTTGATATATATTTCTCAAGAAAATACTACTACAAATAGTCTGGTCGTTGGATTTCACCGTATAGTCAGTTCTCAAGAAATGAAGGTTGCTGATAGCACCTGTGGTGCTTCCGTTCCTTTCTTCCTTTCCTTTCCTGCCTTTTCTTTCTTTACTATATTTAGTTTTCATGGGAATTTATAGTGTCAAATTACTCTTATTTTCTGTAGACAGAAATACAGTGAACTCTTGAATTAAATCCAAAACTGAAGGCAGGGGAAGTACTGAGCACTTAAAATGGAAAATAATCCCAAATTCATTTCTGTTTGGCTTTAAAATTAGATTGTATAATTACATGTGACTGAGTGAGAGAGTAGATTTGTCAATAAAAGTTCTAATTGATAAACAATAAAGAATTACATAAAGCTGTTCAAGGGAATAATAGGAAAGTAGCTAATGAATTTTGAAAACCATGTAAAAACAATTTTACCTACTAGAGTGTATTTTCAGGAAAGACAATGGCATTAACCCAGTTTGGCCATGCATCTCTTCTGTCTAGAACTCAGAGTTAGGTGCCCACTTATCCTTGTTGGAGTTATCCCTTAAGGAGAAAATGAACCCCAGGTTGCTTGAAGAAATACTCTTAAGTTCACTTGTTTCCATTGTTTCTACTTCAGACACATTAACTTACATTTCATGATAGTTTGGCTTCTTATGTAGTTTTGCCCTCATATAGGATAAACATAAGAATCCAGTGTACTATTTATGTATCTCATTGTAAATGTACACATTAGCATTCTCATTTTTGTTTATTGAGTTCTTGTGAGTCCAATAAACCTGGGTATTTCCTCAAGAGACTGATAATCTTTGAAACGCGATCTGGAAAATGGTAATATTTTTGATGACCTATCAATTCTGTCCTTTTCAGAAGCTACTACTAAAGAAAGCCAATGTTAAAGTTTTAGGAAATTGTTTGTTTCCATTCTTTATCTGGAATTTTACACTTATTATACTGAATCAAAACTGACTAACCTTATATAAATAAAGTTTTCTCTAAGCTGTTCCATCTCTGAAACAAGAGAAATTTAAAGTTCTAATTTAAGTGGAACTTCTTTCCAGCTCTTGCCAGGTGGAAAAAGCTCACTTCGTATCAACAGATTATTAGAATAGAGATGTTGTAAAGTAAGATTTGCATGAGTTACCCATTTGTGAATGACCTAGTTGACCTGGTAAACTGAGTTACCTGGGAAAATGGAGTATTTCAGATCTGTTAGTAAGGTTGTTTTATTGTATTTTTAATCCTTTAGAACATTATGCTATAGAAAATAAACATGGAGAATTGGCTCTACAAACAATAGAAGAAGAGTCATTGTTTGAAGCAGCTTATCCTGAGATTGTTGCTATTTACCAAAAACAAAAGTCAGAAAATAAAGGGAAGAAACAAAAAAGTATGTATTACGTTTGATAACTATTTATGCTGCAAACATACATAAATTGTCCTATTTGAACCTACCTTGTCCAAATTTTGCTGGAAGTTCTGTAAAATCAAGAGTAAGGATTATACTCTTGCTCCTTTGTCTTGACATACTTTGTCTTGACATACTTAAAATCTAAAAGCCAGGAAAAAATCATTCTGCTCTGAGTCTACTAACTTAACTGAGTATTAATAATAGTAATTACACTAACCATTTATTGAGCAACTAGCATGTATAACATATTTAGGATTATAAATACATTTTCTTTATTTCCCAGAACTCAGTGAAGAAATTTTAACACTATTTTATAACATGATAGTAATAACAGTATTTCTGAAAGAAGATATTTTATAATATTTTATTAATAATTATTTTGTTATAATTAGGTATAAAACAGTTTTCAGGAATGCACTGAGACAAAAGAGGCAAAAATTGATTCATATAGATTTCTGATCTGAACTCTTTTTATTTACCCACGTTAAAGAAAATAAAATAGATTTTAAATAGATTTTAATTGTATTATATATTTGTTTCTTTTCAGGCATGAAAATTAAGTCTAAAGGAAACATTTTGCCAGAATCAGATGAGATGATGAATGTTCAATCACACATGACTTTAAAACCCACATGGGAAATCTTTCCTAAGCAGAAATCCAAGTTAAGCTTGGAAATTTCCCCTGATTCTACATCACCCGAGGAATTTATTTCCACATCATTGAATGTCTTGCTTTTACCTGAAGATGCTGCCTGTTTGACTGCACAAGAACAGTTAATATCTTCTCCAAGACCTTCGGCTATGCAGCAGATTAAAGACATCAGTAAGTCTCTAACTGCAGAATCTAGTCAGCCTAGTACCTCATCCCATAATATATCCGCAGTTGCTGATCTGCACTTGAGCACCATCGACTGGGAAGGTACTTCTTTTAGTACTTCTTTTAGTAATTCTCCGGCCATCCCCAGGAACACATTCACTCATGGTTTAAAATCAGAACTTGAAACAGCTATTCCTGACAGTTTTAAAAATAATCCAGAGCAGTTGTGTTCTGAATCAGAATGGCATACCACCAGTGTTAATAAACTCTCCTGTTGGGGTCTTCAGAAGACTAATCCTGAGGAGGACCTACTTTCTGGCATTAGTGATTTACGTCTTCAGGATTTACCCTTAAAGGAACGAATACTTATAAAATCATATCCTCAGAATACTGTAGAACCAGATGTTGACCTAAAAACTTTGTCCCTACTTACTGTCAAAGAACAGTGTATTGCTAATAATACTTCTCATTGTCCATCACATCTTTCCAAGGATCTTCTAGGAATTCATTGGCAAAATGAATCTAGAAACTGTAAAATTCCAAAAGGAGGCCAGCTGTTTCAAGAAAATGATAAATCAAATACATCTGTACCCTTGTCTGTCAATAACCCAGGAACGAAGACCTCCAGTGTTAGAACTGAGCCACCAAATGCTGCCTTAGATCATAGTAGAAAAGCTGGTGTTCAGATCTCTCAGAAAACTGTAATGAAGAAGAGCGTTTGCCTTGACAGACCTTCCTCTGATGAAGAAAGTGTCCCAGAGTTTGGGAAGGCTAAATCCACAACTCAAAAAACGAAGCAGAGTTCCCAGAAGCATAGCCCAACCCAGTTCAAGAAAAATGATGCCAAGTTGAGTAACCCTGAGGCATATATTAAAGAGACTCAGCAATGTGTCCAGGCTTATAAAGCAGCTGGAAAGGAAGAAGCCTGTTTCCCAGATGAGCCTCTGAGTTTTCTACGATACCATAAGGATAAAGATGACTCTGGTACCTGTTTGGATAGTCCTCTTCCTTTAAGTCAGAGATTAAAACTAAGGTTCCAAAACACTTGAAATTTAAAATATTCAACTATGACTTAGTATTCTGGTACTGTTGGCATTAGCAGAAGCAGAAGGAAGGTATCTGATTAATGTGTAGTAGAAAAATTTAATGTGGTTCTATATATTATGAGACCCTTGCCATTTTAATCAAAACTGTAATTAAAATGTACCCTTAAACTTCTGTTTTAAAGCACTATCCTCTGTAGTGAAAATTCCAGATAATGTATATTTTTATAACATACTTTTTCCATTTAAAAAAATATCTTTATTAATTGTGCTTTAGTTATATCCTTAAAGTGTTAGCATAGCACTAGACAGAGTAAGTGCTGCACCCATTTGTTCGTTTTTACTCATTTCTTCCACAAGCCTCTGAAGCATTTTTGGATATTACAACTTGTTTCCCAGAGGATAACTCTTTATCATTGCCTGCATTCTCATGTCTTCTATTGTGCCTTTCTGGGAGTTATATTTACTCTCAATGTGAAGATACTTTCAACTGCTCTTCCAGTTTCGGTAATCTCATTCTCTTTTGTGAAATAAAATTCACAAAATTTTATATATAGTGAAACTCATGGTTGTAGTAGTTGAATAAATTTGGAAAGCTACTTCTTACATATCCCCAGAGGTTCACAGGTATGTCAAGTGGACAAAGATTTGAAAAATAGAATGTATAACCAGAAGAGGATTAGAAACTTGTTCAGGATCATGCAACTAATTAATAGTGGTATGGGAACCAGATTTCTTTTTTATAGCACTTTTTTCTTTCCCTTTTTGTAAAAAAATGAATCTGTGGCTTCCTGGGTGGCTCAGGGGTAAAGAATGCGCCTGTAATGCAGGAAACACAGATTCGATTCCTGGGTCAGGAAGATCCTCCTAGAGAAGGAAATGGGATCGAACCCAGGTCCCCCGTGTTGCAGGCGGATTCTTTACCAGCTGAGCCACAAGGGAAGCCCAAGGAAATGGTAACCCACTCCAATATTCTCGCCTAGAACATTCCCATGGACAGAGGAGCCTGGAGGGCTACTCTGTGAGCATGGGGTGGCAAGAGTCAGGCATGGCTTAGCAACTAAACAACAATATATAATACTCACATCAATACCTCCAAATATTAAGTTATTCATTACTTTACCTACCACTCAAAAATTCTAAAGGGAACCAGATTAGACAGGAAAAAGTAAAACTATTGCTACTTGCAATGGTAAGACCTCATGTTTATGAAATTCTGAGGAATTCACTGAAAACTATTAGAACTGATCAATGAGTTCAACAGGTTGCAGGATACAAGGTCAAGATACAAACATGCTGTATATCTATACAACTGCAATAAATAATACTAAATGAAATTACAACAACAAAAAAATACTTTGGACTAAATTTAACGAAACAATATATACTCTGAAAACTATAAACTATCACTGAAAGAAATTCAAGATAATCTAAATAAATGAAAAGACATCCATGTTCATGCATCAGGAGACCTGATATTGAGATGAGAATACTTCCCAAACAAATTTGCAGATTCAGTGCAATCCCCACCAGTTCCAGCTGATTTCTTTGTAGAAACTGATAAGCTAATTCTGAAACATACATGGAAATTTAAAAGACACAGACTAGGCAAAATAATCTTTACAGAAATGACAAGGTAGTACTTGCCCTTCTGATTCTTATTTCAAAACTTACTACAAAACTACAGTAATGAATGTGTTGAGTGCCATAAAGGTAGACATACAGATCAGTGGGATAGAATGGAGGGTCCAAAAATATGTCCTTGGGCTTCTCAGGTGGCTCAATGGTAACAAATCTGCCAGCAAGGAGACGTAGGAGAAAATGGGTTTCATCCCTGGGTCGGGAAGATCTCTGTAGGAAAAAATGACAACCCACTCCAGTATTCTTGCCTGGAGAATCCCATGGACAGAGGAACCTGGCAAGCTACAGTCCACTGGGTCACAAAGAGTCGGACATGACTTAGTGACTAAACAGCAGCAGCAATAACAGAAACTCATTTGACTGCTTTCAGCTTCCTCTTTTAAAAATTTCCCATATGCCTTTAAATAGTTGAGAATAATTATAAATAGCACGATTTTACACATGGAAACAATGTTTAGTTTGAAGACCTGACATTAGAAAAATTGACAGTATGGTGACTACCAAGAGTGTTATTTCCTTGGTAAACTTACCACATTTTAGAGTTTAGCCAGTTTTGAACTAGTATCACATATTTTTAGTAATCTCAGTTTTAAATGCACGTGTAATATAACTTTTAAATTTTTCAAGGACTTATGCTTTTGGCATAAATTGAGCATTAATTACTGCATAGATACGTGTACAGCTCTAAGTTCTGAAGTTAGAGTTGCACAAAACCCCAGTACTGTGCATTGAAGGGGTTGAGGATGAAGTTCTACTTTGGAGTAATTAATTTGGTTTTGAACTGCTTACCTGACCCCGAGTCCAGTAGATTTATGTTCTCAGACATATACCTAAAGACTCCTTTTTCACCGACTTTTTTTTATTGTGGTATAATTTACGTACAGTAAAATCCACTCATTTTAAGTGTAAGTTTGATGAATTTTGGTAATTGTGTACATTTGTGTAACTTACACTGCAATCAAGATGTGGAAGATTTCCATCACCCTAAAGTTTCTTTATGCTTCTTTGCAGTTAATCCTCTCTCCCAAGCCTTGATCCCAGGCAACAACTGATATGCTTTTCTCACTATGGTTTGCTTTTTCTAGAATTTCTATAAACAGGACCATACAATATATAGTCTTTGACTTTCTACTTAGTACTTTTTTAAGACTTATAATATCTTGTGGTGTAGAGTAGTATGACATAATTGTATGACATAATTTAATTGTAGAGTAGTATGACATAATATTCAGTTCAGTCGTTTAGTTGTGTCCAGCTCTTTGTGACCCCATGGACTGCAGCACATCAGGTTTCCCTTTCCATCAACAACTCACAGAATTTGCCCAAACTCATGTCTATCAAGTCAGTGATGCCATCCAACCATTTTGTCCTCTGTTGTCCCCATCTCCTCCTGACTTCAGTCTTTCCCAGCATCAGGGTGTTTTCAGATGAGTCGGCTCTTCACATCAGATGGCCAAAGTATTGGAGTTCCAGCTTCAGCATCAGTCCTTCCAATGAATAGTCAGGGTTGATGTCCTTTAGGATTGACTGGTTGGATCTCCTTGCTGTTCAAGTGACTGAAGAGTCTTCTCCAGCACCACAGTTCAGAAGCATCAATTCTTCAGCACTCAGTCTTTTTAATGCACTGTTTAGGTTTATCATAGCTTTTCTTCCAAGGAGCAAGTGTCTTAATTTTGTGGTTGCAGTCATCATCTAAGCCCAATGATGGGACCGGATGCCATATCATTTTTTGAATGACATAATATTAATACACAATAATTTTTTATTATTTCATCAGTTGATGGAAAATAGAGTTGTTTTCACATTTTGGCTATTATGGATAGTGTGGCCATGAATATTCAGAAAGAGGTCTTTAGGTGGACATACATTTTCACTTCAGATAAATAAGAATGAGATTGCTGGTTCATATGATCAACATATGTTTAATTTTTTAAGACACTACCACAGTCTTCCAAAAAACCATTATGTTCCCAACAGCTATACATTGGGGTTTTAATTATGTTACATTGTCACAAAAACTTAATGTCAGTCATTTTCATTCTAGTCATTCTAACTGGTGCATGGTGGATCTCATTGTGACTTTGTCTTTTCCTGATAATTGAAGAAGTATCATGTGCATACTGGGGATTTGTGTGTCTTCTCTTGTGAAATTTCAATTCTTGTTGACAATTTTTAAATCAAGTAGTTTGTCATAAGTGTTATTTTTTTCTAGATGAAAGCTCTTTGTCAGATACGTGTTTTGCAAATATTATATCCCTGAGTCTTTCATTTTAACTGTATTTAAAACAAAATAATTAAAATTTTCATGTCTATTAATTTTGTTTCCACTGGCCTATTTAAGATATATTTGTCTAACCTGATGTCCCAGCTGTTTTTTCTGTTTTCTCCTACAAGTTAAATAGTGTTTACCTCTTACACTTGGGTCTGATTTGTTTCAAGTTAATTTTTGTGTATCATGTGAGATAAGAATTGAGGGACATTTTTTTCGCATACAGATATCCACTTGCACGATCATAATTTGTTGAAAAGAAATCTTTTCCCTCTGAATTACCTTGACTCCTTTGTTGAAAAATCAATGGCCCATGAAAACTGTGAGTCTTGCTGAACTATTCTTCCCATTGATCTGTTTGCCTATCATCACTCCAACACTGCCATCTTGATTACTGTAGATTTATAGTAAATCTTGAAATCAAACAATTTATCCTTGTTCATTATATTTTCTTATCAAGGTTACCGATTGACCGCCATATTACTAAAGCTAATAAACAACTTATAGTCTTAAATTTACCTTTCTGCAGAATCAAGGACAGCTGAACTTTCCTTGAAACCTATTTTGTTTTCCATGTCAACATTGCTTCTTGGTTTATCTTCTTCCTCCTTGGCTATCATTTTAAACTCCTCATAGGCGTAAATATTCATACTTATTCAATATTAATACTTGTGTTCCTTCAGTTTTCTTTCTTATTCACTCTAGATATTTTCTACCCTCATGACTTCAGCTGCTTATGTGTTTATGACTCAGACATGGGTCATTAGCCAAAGCTTCTCTCCTAACCTATAGATCTGCTTACTTAACTAATTTCTGATATCACTGGAGATGAGCAGGGGTTGAGGCTCTGAGGTGCCTGACATATCTAACCCTGGATATAGTTCCAAGTCTTGCTGTAACTGATTCCTGGTTCCAAGTGAAGTCATTTGGGTAGTGAATAATCATTCAGTCCAGAGACAACATTAACTCAGGGTCATTAAATAAGTATTAAGTACATCAAATGCCAAGGACTGCCAGGAGAGACAAAGTGGAGTAAAACCCACTGTTTACTTTCAAGGAATTGACAATCTAGAGCAAGGTAGGGCAATGTGGCATATTACACCCAAGAATAAATTGTACTGGCAAGCACAAAATTGTTCAATGAATGAGATAGACAATATTATAGGAGTCTCAGAGGAAGGAAGATTCCTTCAGCAAACAGAAAGATTGGACTGGGCTTTGAAGAGTAGTTTCCCTGGTGGCTCAGAAGGTAGAGTCTGCCTGCAGTACAGGAGACCTGGATTCAATCCATGAGTTGGGAAGATCACCTGGAGGAGGAAATGGCAACCCACTCTAGTATTCTTGCCTGGAAAATCCTGTGGATGGAGGAGCCTTGTGGGCTATAGCCCATGGGGTCGCAAAGAGTCAGATAACGACTGAGCAACTAACCCTAGTGTCTTGTATAAAGGGTAGGCAGCAATTTGATTGACAGAACAGGAGCAGTATTACCAGCAGAGGACATTTCAGTGGATGAGTGAATAACTTCAGGAAACCTCGACACGGAATTCCCAGGTGGCATGGGGCGGGGTCCGGGGGGGGGGGGGTGGTGGTGGAATCCATCCACCAAGCGAGAGATACTGGCTTGATCCCTGGAGAAGGAAATGACAACCCATTCCAGTATTCTTCCCATGAACAGAGGTGCCTGGCAGGCTACAGTCACTGGAGTCTTTTTTGAAACTCCAGGCTCCATAGAATAAATCACTATGCAGGCAGGCAAAGGAATCACCAGGAGTTGTAGAGAAGTAGTGAAGAATTTGGAGCAGAAAGCAAACTAGGATATCTTAGGGCAAAGGGGAAAAAGAGATATAGCAAAGAAACTGACCTGGATGCTAAAGGATTCTGAACGTAAAAACCACATATGAAAGTTTACGTGTGAGTGCATCAATTCACACATAACAAGGAAAAGGAATTTTAAACCACTGGGCTAGGGAGAAAATGAGCATTTCTTGAGTACCTACTATGCATATGCAAATGAAGGTTCTTGACAAGAGTTTTTATCCTCTCAACATCTCAGTAAGGACTGTATTGCAATATTGTGTGAACCCAGAATGTTGCAGAGTTTGATTCTTTGATTCACTAATTCTTATTTACCAATCAAGACTCAGTGTAAACATAGTTTCTCTAAGAAGGAACCATATAGCTTCTTATGGATCTCTGCTAGTCCATACAGACATCTATGATATTAGCTATAAGTAGTTTTGTGTCGATTGACTTGCATTTTTGTCTCAGGCACCAAGCTGTGAGCATCTTGTATTTCTGAATCTGTAGCACCTAGCAGAGGGGCTGGCACAGAAAGCATTCCGTGAATGGGTGCTGATTGCTGGTAATGAATTTAGGATCTCAGTTTTTCCACTCTCTGGAGAAAGATCAAATCCCTTTGGATGGTTCCTTGATCACTAGTCCGCTTTAGTTATTTTAAGGTGCAATGGTGAGATGTCTTGCTTTCTGAAGGTGAAGGGGCTCAATCACCTGCTGACTGTTCCCGTTGTGCTGGTAGCACTTAGGGTAAAACAGCTTAAATAATATTACTGAAATCAACCGCCTTTCATCTGCAGATCAACGTGGCAACGTTTATCACCTTCTCAGCCAGGAGAAGCTTTTATCGGGCTCAGCTAACAGCTCGTATTAGTCTCTTGCAAGGACTTGCCACATTGCCACAACTGAGATGCTGCAGAGTCAGCCCCAGAAGTAATCCAAAAATGTGGAAACTTTTCTGATGATTGTCAGAATAAATAGCTTATCCAACCCCATTCTAGATAAATTCAATAAATTGTCTGTTTGGCAGTGGTGAGGAGGGTCATCAGCAAAGTAGGCTGACAATTCTGTGGGCAGAATGACTTTGAATATTTTGCTAATATTGGAAGAATTCTTTTAGTAAGCATCAAAGCAGAATTTCTTTACTAGGGATGAAGTGTCTGGACTTCCTCAGCATTATTCTCTGCCAAGACGTGAAAAGGGGGACATTGACCTCCCAAATGGCAAAAGATGCCGGTACATTTAGAATTCTCTGATCAAAGACCTAATGAATGAGTTCCCTGATGTTTGCATCATCATAACGTAAAACTCTTCATTTCCCACTCAGCGCATACCTGCCTTTCAGCTCTGAGTAGAGCCTGAAAAGGGCTGTCCTTTGAGAATGAGTGATTTATTCCATGTGAACGTAGACTACAAATCCTTTGCCTTTTTGTCTTGTTTTGTCTTAAACCAAAACTGGTTGCAGTAACTGCTCCAAAGGAATTCTTATGATTAAAATCATTTATATTTTTGTTAAACTGAGAATGCTGCCTCTGTGGATGCCAGATGTCAGAAGCCTTATTTTCTAGGGTTGTGTCCAAACACAGACCTCTCTTGTCTGGGCCCCATGAAGGCGCCACGACTTCACAGCTGGGATACTTCTGTGGGAGGTGTCAAAGGGCTTGGCACAACCAGGTGGACATCTGGTGACACAGACCGAAGGACACTTTCTTTAACCTGCGTCATGGTTGGAGTAGTCGTCCTGGCTCTGAAGGAGACTGACTGCCTTGGGCAAACCTTTCCGGCCTTCAGCTCGCTTCTCCTTCTTGTAAGTGGGAATGATGCGGCCTCGCTCGGCCCTTGCTGACACACCCAGGACAAACAGCTTTTGAGAGACACATATTAATGTATAGATTTAGCATTACTAATTGTGAAATGCTAAATCTATATTGATGCATCACAAAGGATGTCATTAAAATGTGTTCCCCCATAACCTGTATACATTTTAAAAGTTTATTTTCACATGGCATCCTTTTTCTTAATTGGGGTTTAGCTGCTTTACAATTTTGTGTTAGTTTCTGCTGTACAACAAAGTCAATCAGCCACATGTATACATCTCTCTCTTCCCTCTTGGCCCTCCCTCCCACCCCACACTCCATCCCACCCTTCTTGGTCACCACAGAGCACCGAGCTGAGCTCCCTGCACTACACCGCAGCTTCCCTCAGCATTCCCTCAGTTTGTTTTATACATGGCAGTACACATACGTCAATCCCAATCTCCCATTTCATCCCACCTGTCCGCCTGTTCTCATGTCCACCTGTTTGTTCTCCAAGTCTGTGTCTCTATTCCTGCCCTGGAAATAGGTTCATCTGTACCATAATATTTTTTTTTGAAAAGGCAGTTGACTCTAGTTTTCATACTAAGAAAGAGACACAAAGCTTATTGGGCATTAAAGAGTATGGTAGGTTCACACTGTGATGCAAAGTGTTAGTGAATCTTGGGAGAAGAGAAATGACATATACTGTTCATTTACTGTTATGTCTGCCCACTTTACTGATTCTTCAAATTCCTCCTATATACTCCATGGAAACTTAAAGGCAGGCACTTTTACCTTCATTTATATATGAGGCTAAGAGGAGCTAAGGAATTTATCCAAGGTCAACAGCTATTAAACAGCAACACCAGGATTTGAATTCAGAGCTAGTATAACTCCAGACCTTCTTTGGCAAGATATAAGACTTCTGCATGCTCCAGATTTACTTGGGTTTGTGGCACTTTTAAAGAAACTACCCATCAGGGAGATACAATGACCTCAACTATTCTTATTTACAGGAAACTGGCCACTAAGTCAGAGTAGTTTAGAGTCCCAGAAAAGCAGTATTGTGAATATTCAAGAAATGATCACCAAAGCTACTTTAACTTTCAGAATTAAAAAATTATTCAGTTAACACTTGGGGAGGTTGGGGATTTTGGTGTGTGAGTAAGGAAAAGGGTGTGATGGACAGGCAGGACACAAAATATCCCAGAAGTTTCATCCCCTTTCTTCAAAGCTCTAACCACAAGGGCCAGATGACCTCAGAAGGAGTTTGTCCTCAACTTCTCAGTAGGGCATTGTGTCTTCTTTTTAGCTTTCATATCTGACTTGAGTCATCTTTGCAGAGTGCCCACAATGAGCCAGAGGCCCCATAATAATTGAATTCGACAAGCACATTGTTCATTAATCTTGAAAGCAACCCAAAGAAGCAAGGCAGCACTCCATGCTCACACCATCAGTACAAACATCTCCTTCCAGCTGTACTGCGACCTCCAAAGGGCAGGGACAAGCATCTCTTGCAGGAACTCCTAAGAGCACCTTCTAACTGACCTCTTTTTTTCAAAGCACTTGTGCCCTTCGTTGTGCACACGTCAGCCAGATAATTCAAATGCAAATCACTTTCTAACAGCACCCCCTGCAAAAACTCCCACCCCTCTCAGTCTAAATTGCAAAGTCCTGAACAGAGCCTGTGAGGTTCTCTGTGGCCGAGCCCTGCTTGTCTCCCTAACTGTATCTCCTGCCTCTTCCCCCTTGCTCACCTTGCTCCGGGGGCGCTGACTTTCTTTCACCACCTTAAACACACAGAACTCATTCCACACTCCAGCTCTTAAACTTGCTGTTCCCTCTGCCTGGACTTCTGGCAGATCTCCAGATAGTAAGCTCCTTCACACCATTCATCTAGAACTTCTGTGACCACTCCAGTTGACTTGTCTCCTGACTCTAACTCCCACTATTTTCTTCACAAATAATTGGATTTTGTTTGTCTCGTGTCATTATAGTAACAACACAAGATAAAAAACTTTGTCTGGTTTTTTGTTATATTCCCAGAGCTTGCAGCAGCATCTAATGTGCATTTAATACATCCTGGCTGAATGAATGAGTGGATGAAGGTAACCTTTGAACCCAAATTTTCCTAAAGCCAAAGCTCAAGCTTTGACGATCAACATGCTGCAATTTTTCATTGAAAAGTTGAATTCATCTTGAGATGGATTCAGTCTAGGTGAGGCCTGGTACAGAGCACACAGGTAGTACCTGTTTCTTCTCTTCATGTTTATAACTTAGCTGTAGTACCAGATATTTATAACTTAGCTATAATAGCAGACTCATCTGCTCTTGAAATAACAGATACTATAAATAAATGCTAGGTGAAGGGAGTGGCACCAGAGGGCATCAAAAGGCTAAAAAGAGTGGTCAGTGAGGACCCAGGTGACCCTCAGAGGCTCCCTAGTGCTTAGGGACTCGATAGAAGGCTCGAATGGCAGATGCAGTTTAAGGATGGGGAAGGAAGTTTCTCAGGTTCTTGGATATGATGAAGTCAGGTGAGCTTGTCTACGAAGAGTCTCATAAATGACATGCGTTTTAGGGCTTTCCACATTGGACACATGTATCAGATTCTTTGTCTTTGGGGTAAAAAAAAACAACCCAGTCACCCATTATGTATAAGTACAGTCTCACAAGAAAAACCAGGCCAGCAAGGGAAGAAGAGAGGAGGAAAGGGAGTGGGGTACCCTGTTTCTGACTTAGGGTGGTGGTTGGGGTGGGGGCAGGGGCAAGGGGAACCTGAACCTGGCATATGGTGTCACATATGATTTCTTCTCTTACCCCTGAAGGTCTCCTCTATAAGATTCCCCTGGAATTCCATGCTTCCTCCACAGATAAATCACCAACATGGACTCATGCAAGAAGGCCACCTCTTTGGGGCACACAGAGGACAGAGCTGATCTGTAGCATCATGTCTGTCCCGGAAGGGGCAGCACAGAGCTCAGGCCACTGGCAGACACACCAGCCATCCAAGGGTTTCTCAGGGGGACACGGCTGCCCCTCAGAGGGGACTCTCTCCACCTCCAACCATGGCTCCCAACCCAGTGTTGATAAGGAGATGCCAGAGGACCAGGTCATCAACTGGTGAAGATGGCTTACAATGCTCGGAATTAATATCTGTTCATCCAGCCATCCATCCATTCCGTTCATTCCTTCAACAAACAGGTACTCTACACCACGCCAATTGCAGGGGCTATTGTAAGGGTTAGACAGTTTCCTTGAGAAACTCGTGGTTGATCTACAGAGAAAACCACATGGAGTTAGTGTCTGAACTCCACTCATGCTTTAAGCTCAGAGCTGAATGAAATCCTGGCTTGGCCACAAAAATCACACCAAACCAAATCAAAACACTTCATGAAGGGGAAAACTAAGCTTAACCATTTTTTTTTCCCCCTCTCAGGCTCTTCCCAGAAAGGTGATAATGGAAGATTTGGTCCCAACAGGGCCACAGACAAGGAATTTGCATTTTAAAGTTTGACAGATATTTATAGGCCTTTTGATCTTCTTTCCCTACTCTACGCACCCACCCCCAGTCTTGCCTGCCTCCCCCTTCCCCAGCTCCCATATTTCTACGTTGTACCAGCTACAGACTTGAGAAATGATGGCTCCGGGTCCAGAAGTTTCTAGGATATGTGCCTTGGGTGCTATGCTCACAGTCATACGGCTCCTATTTATAATACTAACTCTATAGCAATTACCTTTCTTTATTTCTGACTCCCACAAGCTCACTGCAATTTTCATTATTTACTTTTTAGTCATTGTTAAGCGAGGAGGAAAATGAGGCTCAAGGAGGTTAAGTAACCTTGCCCCAAATCACAGATAAAACATAATGGGGGCCCAATGAAAACTTAGGTCTGTGTATCTTCAAACCTGTGACCTTTTTACGAAGTCAGTCTGACTCTAGTCACCAAGCCTGGTTGTTGCAGGCTACTTAGCTGAGGTCCTTCTTAGAAAAAGATGATCCCACATTCCAGTTTTCTTGCTGGTGTTATTCTGGAAATAGCCCAATAAACGTCACGATTTGATTTACTCAGGACCAACTTGCAGCTGTCTTCCTTTGCAAATCTTCTCGGGCTCTGAGCTTTTCCTTTTCTTCTACTCCTCTTTCACACAGGCCTCTGGAGGCCCGACAGCTGCACGACTTGGTCTGGGGCCCTCTGTGGCCCCCATTGGATTTGCTGAACAGTCACTCTCTGCCCCCAAAGAAACCCTGTTGGAAACGAGCTCAGAATCTCAGGAAGCCTTCTGCTTTCACAGCTGAAAGGGATCCTAGAAGCCATCGAGGAAACAGAGGTTCCAAGGATGACTCATGCAGATCTGGCATCAGATTTATGAGAATGCCTGCTGAGTGTTTGCTATGTTAAAAGTGAGAGATGAAAGAGACAAATCACACGCACACCTCCACATGCTGGGTGCTTTGTCATATTCAATCTCCACTGCAATCCAGTGAGGTACAACTAATGATTACCCTTGTGTTTTAAATGAGCCCTGGTTCAGAGAAACAACTAACTGAAGGTTCCCCTGCAAGTAACTAGAGGACTCGGGATCTGAACCCATGCGATTTTAGAATGACACAGAGCTTTCCTTTCCATGGCAGGAGGTGCATTTTGCTGAGGAGTGCAGTGTTCTGGCTGCCGTGACCGGCCTGTGAAACGTGCTGCTGTGCTTAATTCAGAGCAAAGAGCCAACAGGACAAAGAGATGAATGCAGTCATTTCATAGATTTCGCAAGAGGTCAAGTCTGATCGAAGATCACCTGCCATTCACGAACCAACCACCTGGGTGGTCTTTTGACCAGTAAAGCCTCCCCCAGAAACAAGGACCACTCACCCACCCGCAGCCTCTCCCCAGACTTTCCGAGATTGTTACAGAGCAAAAGGTTCTGCAAGTTCCCTTCCTCCTTGGAAAAATCCATCCCCCACTCTCAGAGAGGAAGCCTTAGAAGTGCCAGATTGGGAGCCATAAGCAAGTCGTCGCTGGTGCTGAGTCTTCCCGTTGAGGTTGAGAGATCAGGTTCAAAGCCCAAGCCGCAGCTTCTCCACCTCCCTCCCCAAACCACCTCTGATCCAAAGAGGCGGCTCCTTCCCTTCCCCCCACTGCAGTCCTGTAAGCGCCGCTGGGTCGTGCTGAGCTAGGGGCCAGAGTGCGGCATCCTCGGATACCAGCTGTGCAGCAGAGGCTTTTGGGAAGGTCCGTCTCCAGGAAGACCTGGCTACAGAAGCAAAGATCCCCACTCCTGAGCACCAGGGTAGATGTGCCGTGGATTGGGTTGTTTCTAAGCAGGCTGCTTCCTGAATGACGCCTGCCAACTGTACAGTTATGGGTCCCCAGTGTTCAGAACAACCTGGGTAGGACACTAATCCAACAGGTTCAAACCTCACCCAGCAAGCCCTGGCCCAACCCCAACTGCTCTTCAGGCACAGCTCACAACCCGTTTCTCCCAAAACATTTTTCTTGGCCACGTATCCATACTAACCTTCATTCTCTTCAGAAATGAAATATATCTACACATAAAGATCAGGAGGATCGCCTGTCATCAGTGGCATTTAGTGGTGCTTCCAGGGACACCTTTGACCTCAGTACACAAGGAAACTCTTCTGCATCTTGATGTCACCCATTCTGGAGCAAAGACTTGACCCCCTCATGGCATTGTTACTGATGATCCTGACTTGGCTTCATTTTTGCTAGCTTGCAGTGATGACATTTGCTAGCTTGCCAGTGATGACACTCTCATTTTAGAAAGAACAATGAACAATGTTATCAGTCCATCCAGTAACTCTTAGCCCTTTTTCAGTTATGCAAAATCTTGAAAACTTTTTGAAAATTTTACCTACCAATGAACTGTTGGCTCAGTGGTAAAGAATCTGTCTGCCAATGCAGGAGATGCGAGTTCAGTCCTTGGGTTGGGAAGATCCCCTGGAGGAGAAAATGGCAACCCACTCCAGTATTCTTGCCTGGGGAATCCCGTGGACAGAGGAGCCTGGCAGGCTACAGTCCACGGGGTCCCAAAGAGTTGGACATGACTGAGCGACTAAGCATAGCACAGCACAACAACTAAAGCAACAAAAAAAGTTTACATGGGAACATAGCAATTATCATGGTGTGTTGTATTTGACACCTTTTGAAGCTCATTTCTGACCTCTGTCACACTGCTAACCTCTGTTCTAGAGAGTGAGCACCCTGGTCCAGAGACCTCGTCCAGTTCCTTGTGTGTCTCCAGAGAATAGTGTAGTTTCTGGTACATAAAGGATACAAATGTGTGTTGCAAGTTGAATGAATTAACTGATCTAGAAGTGAGTATGTGAGAGCAATGCTGGCTCAGTAATACCCCTTGATGGAGGCCATTGCTCTTTTGGCCTAGGAGGAGTGACCTTGAGTGACGCTCTGCACAGCTTGAAGGGTTGCACTCAGGTGGAGATGAAAAAGGGCAGGACAAGCAAGGCTGACAGCATTGACCAGGAATACACCTTGGGATGGTATGGACTATCAGAGGTACCAGTGAGTGCTCTGAAGAGTGTAAAATTCTAGACCAGTTGTTCTCAAATTCAACTTTCTTAGGACTTGCCTGAAGAGTCTGTTAGGCAAACATATTGTTGGACCCCACTGCCATAGATTCCAAGTCAGGTGGCCTTTGAATCATAAACAGCTACAGATCAGCGAGGGATATAAGAACTGAAGAAGGAAAAAGGACAATAATATTGTTTGGGAGCAGAGATCCAGCCACCATATCACTGTCAGAATAATGAATCTCTCTGTCCCTCTCTCTCTGTCTCTCTTACTCTCATTCTGCTGTTGCTAAGTCACTTCAGTCATCTACAACTCTTTGCAACCCTACAGGATTTTCCAGGCAAGAATACCAGAGTGGATTGCCATGCCCTCCTCCAGGAGATCTTCCCGACCCAGGGATCAAACCTGCATCTCTAATGTCTCCTGCATTGGCAGGCAGGTTCTTTAGCACTAGCGCCAGTTGGGAAGCCCTTATCTCATTTGACCTCCTTCTTTTAATCTACTGCAGCTATAAGAGCTTCTGAAAGTACAAGACACGCTGTCCAGAGTGATCAAATGGGCAAATGGATTTGGAAACCCTAGGAGGACTCTAGCACCACAAAATCTGTTTCAGTCCTCCAACCAGCCAAGGTCAAATATTCCTATCCTAGAACCAAGTGTGGATGCCTTCAGACCTTTTCCCTGTAATCTTATTTCAAGACCCAGTTCTGATGTCACTTTTTTCAGGAAGCCCCTCTGGGTCGTCCAGCTAATATTTATTTCCCTCTTCTCTCTTCTCAATGGCACATCTCTGGTGTCTTTATAACACTTCATAGCATGACTTCTTTCCTCACATGACATTTGTCTTCCAGCACTGTGCAATAATAATACCAGTCACTTGTATGATCTTTAATTTTCTAGTAGTCATATCTTGTTTAATGGAAATAAATAGATAAAATAATTTTAATAACAAGTTTGATTTAACTCAGTATGTCCACAATGTTATTTCAACATTGATAATATAAAAATCATCAACAATTTTTTAATCACATTGAGCATTTGAAATTTGCTGTGCGGTTTATACTTAGAGATCATCTCAGCTTCGGTTACATTTCAAGAGCTATGTGTGGCCACACGTGGCACGTGGAGGCCCTACTGGGGAGCACAGTCCTGGGTCTCTGAGGGCAAGGCTGTGACTCTTGCCTCTGGGTCTTCAGAAGTAGAACCATTTCCTGAATCCAGTAGAGGATCATGGAGAGTGTTTTGAGTTAATATAAACGCAAATTCCTCCTGGAGAGTATCCTTTGGCCTTGTATTTGTTTTAAGATACAGCATCTCTGTGGCTGACAGTGAATAACGGGTACATCCGTTTCAGGAAAGGGGAAAGCAAGCCACAGTAGGTTTCATTTAGGTAGTGAGGGGAACTTTCTCGGTGGCCCAGTGGTTAAGAATCCACCTTGCAACTCGCGGGGGGCGCTAGTTGAGGAACTAAGATCCCACACGCTGAGCAACTTAGCTTGCACACCTCCAACTACTGACCTCTCGTGCTCTGGAGCCCACGCACCACGAGAGAGCCAACAACAAGAGAGCAACATGACAAAACGAAGATCTTGTGTGCAGCAATTAAGATCCAATGCAACCAAATAGATAAATGCAATAAAAGAGGAGTGAGTACCGGAAGAAATACGGGGGCATGGAGCTTTCATTAAAGGGAGCCGAAAAGGCAACGGAATCCAGGTGGTAGATACCAGGGAAACTCCTCTGTCTTGCACTGTGGGATCCAACCTAGCAGACATCAGATGATGGTGGCTCTGAACTGTGTAGTAGTTGGTCTCCTTCTGCAAGCTATCTTGAAGAGCCTGAAGAATATTGCATGCCAGAGGATTTGATCGAGGTGTAATGTTATCAGTTGTCTTTAACAAAGAGGTGCATCGAGAACGTGTTCTCAGTAAAGATCACGTCTGAAAACTTGTTGAACTTGTTTGTACCTTGGCCACAGGCTTCCCAAGAAAGTCCACTGGCTTACCTCTTAATTTACCCAAAGTTGGTTCAGTGAAGAGAACGGACTACCACTTTTGTCAAAAAAGAACTGCCTCCAAGGCAGTGCCCATGGATATATGATCACAGCTTTCCAGGAAACAGAGATCTCCTGAGGAAATCAGAGTTCAAGCCTCTTTCCCTAGGTCCTCTGAGGTCAAAAAATTGATGTACAGAGAGGTACAGAGACTGGAGTCTGGACACCTCCCTGCAAGTTGGTTCTCATTAGCAGGATAGTAAAGTTACAAGAAGGCATCTGAGGAGGACCAGACCCTTGGCTGAATCATATTGTTCCTAGATGAGGCTCAGGTTATAGGAGCAAGAGCCCAGACTTAGTAGAGGAACACCCCGTTTTCCAAATGCCAGCCTGCCCATTTATTCTGAACATCTATTATATTAGAACTCTTCATTTGTACACTTCCTTTTTGCTCCCCTGGTGGCTCAGACCGTAAAGCGTCTGCCTACAATGCCGGAGACCGGAGTTCACCCCTGAGTCGGGAAGACTTCCTGGAGGAGGAAATGGCAATCCACTCCAGTATTCTTGCCTGAGAATCCCATGGATGGAGGAACCTGGTAGTCTACAGTCCATGGGGTTGCAAAGAGTCGGACATGACTGAGTGACTTCACTTTCTATTCTTTCTTTGAATGGACTTTTTGGTGTTTTACGCAAAGCACTGTAACACATGGTTAAGACCTTGGATCACTAGCATGTGACCTCCTGCAGGTTATTTTACCTCTTTCAATCACAGGTTTTTCACTGTGTTATGAGTACTAACACTCCTTACCCCCTTAGTGTATTGATTAAACCGGGAGATAAAGTACTAGTCAAAATGCATGGAAAATGCTCCATAAAAGTTTCAAGCCAACATAAGACAGGCTAGTTTAGAGTAGAGAAATGAGCTTTAAAGAGAAGAGAATATAATTTCAAGCAAGTGGGCACTGAATACATATCATCACACAATGAGTGATGGGCAGTTGAGGGAAATTAGAAGACAGGAAGACTCTCCTCTTAGTCCTCAGCTTACATTCCAGTTGAGTGGACTGTCCCATAGAGGGAAAGCCTTGTGTTAGCCTGTATAGCACCCACTTATAAACACAATGCAGGTGACCAGCACCGTAGGGTTGATGGCCAGTCAGAGTAGACTGGAAAAAAAACCCAAAAAACAATTAGGATCTAGAAAGGCAAAGAGATGACACCACTCCTCCCAGGCAGGAAATTGTACATCAGTCAATGGGGTGAGCGGTCTGTCTTCTAAGGAGAGTAAGAAGGGAAAATCCAGACTGAAGGAAGGAAAGTGGTGAGGAGGCGATAGGACGCCTTAGTGACAAGTAAGCTGGGTAGTAAGAATATCAAAAGAGAAAACAGACCAAGAACTCCTCAGCAGGCACAGTCCCCAAAGCAACAGAGAAAGTTGCTCGGATCCATAAGACGGCAACGGCTTGCACTGAGGGGAAGGGATGGGAGGGAAGGGGAGGTGGAGAGTGAGAAATTCATCTCCAACCCCACGGTCTGTCCCTCGGCCCAGGCCTGCCTAGGGCTCCCCAGGTCTGCCAGCAACACTCTTCTGCAGGTGGTGGCTTGCGACCCCATGGAGTATAGCCCTTCAGGCTCCTCTGTCCATGACATTTTCCAGGCCAGAAAACTAGAGTGAGTTACCATTTCCTTCTCCAGGAGATCTTCCCGACCCAGGGATCGAACTTGGGTCTCCTGCATTGCAGGGAAATTCTACCTGAGCCAATCACGAAGGCTGATGACTGAAAAGTTCATGTGACTTCAAAGACTGCTTTCCCATCTCAGGAATGTCCGGGAAAGCCTACTTTGAGACACTTACCTTCTCTCTGCCTGGCTTTCTCAGTAGAACTTGCCAAACCTGGTCTTCCTACAGGGAGTAATTAGATTACATCGCTAGGATGCCTTGAGCTGTGAGAAGGAAGAACAGAGTGCACAGACATACAGGCACAATTATTTCGCAGGATTCCATTTCCTCTGTTTTCTTTGACTCCATCTCCTGGTAACAGCTGTCTGGCTCCCTAAAGCCAGCAGCAGCTGCAGTAATGAGCCCAGCGTTTGAGCCTGTAGATGACACAGGCTCAGTTCCAGGCGTGCAGCTGTTTTTTAAAGCCTGATGTCTCAGCCCTCCCCCAGGTCCAGACAACAAAGAGAGCCATTCGTTAACCCTCCACATTTCAAGTTTTCATATGGCAGGGGGAGAGGGGGACGCGCCGTGGCGCTCCCTTCTCCCTTTCACTAGCGCTACGGTTTCTTAATTCTGCCACTTATTGGCCATCTTGCCGAAGGCAAGCACAAAAAGCCTCTCTGAACTTTAGCTTCCTTGGCTCTTTGTTGGTGATAACATTACTCACCTCGTGAGATTGTCTGTGAAACTCCAAAGATATAATAGATATGGACGTCTTTTCCACGTTACAAGGCAAAATTTAGGCATTACCAAAATCCTTGTTTCTGATTTTAGCAAGTGGAAAAATTATTAAACAATGCAGGTCAGTACAAAACATTTCTGAGTTGGGCTGTCCCTATAAATGGTCCCTGAGGAGTGAAGGGAGCACAGAAGTTTTCTGGAGAAGACACTTGGCCCCAGCTTAGAGGAACTGGGAGAATCTGAGAGGTCAAAGGAGAGAGTCACGTGAGGAATACAGCCCAGGCAGAGCCCGAGAAAAGAAAATGTGGTCTAGGGACTGTGCTGGGCCCTCCTGGAGTGGGGTAGAGAATGTGCCTGAGAACCAGGGGGATGGAAAGTTGGAAGGGTCAAGATGGGCCAGAACATGAACGGCCTTAAATGACAGGCAGCAAAGTTATCAGGGAAGATTTTCATAGCATGTAAACATCAAGTCCTGGAAGTCACCCAGGCCTCCTCCTCGCCTCCAAGGGTTTCTCTCTGTTTAACAATCTAGACAAAAGGCCTGAGCTGGACAAGCTCTTGGTTTCCTTGGCGCCAGGCTCAATAGCTCCTGGAGCCCTGGAGGTCTTCTCTTGAAACGTCAGTGATTCCCAGCTTCCCTGCTTATTAAATAAAAAGAGATCACTTGGCTCCAACCTAGACTTATCAGATCAGAAGCTTCAGGAGAGGAGCCTGGTAATCTTCCTTTTAAAAATAGTTCTTCTTCTCTCCCCAGGTTACTCTTGTCATCATAGAACTGTGGGGAGTGTGGATGCGAATCATGTGCCCTGAGTGCTAAGCACAGAGCCCAGCAAGGACTCAGCAACCCGCCCTCCCTTCCCCCCTTCCCCCCTTCCTTCTTTCCTTCCTACTTTCTGATCTTTTTCTTTTTTCTTTATTTTTAAACAAGTGAACTACCTAGATGCTTTGATTCAACTTGAGGACAACTATGATTCCCAAGTCTTCGTCCTCTATATAAGGACCTACTCAGCCCAGCCTTGCCTAGCCAATGCTGTGAAAATCCTGATTTTTTAATTGACAACTTTTTAGTATATGTGTGACTGAAGTAAGTACTAAATTAATAGCTTTTTAAAATTTAGGAAATACTGACCACTATAAAAGATAGTTACTTTATAATAGCAGCTATTAATAATTGAATGCTGACTGCATTTGAGGCCAGGCATAATGAAATTTCTCTACATGTATTAATCTTCACAGTGATCCTTTGAAGTTATTTGCTGTTATTATTTTCATATGACAAATAGAGAAACAGAGACACAGAGAGATTGTTACCTGCTTAGGATCACAGAGTTACCAAAGCAGACAAGTCAAAGTTTTGACCTAGGAAGCCAGGCTACAGAGTCTACACTTCTAACTGTGACACTAGACCACCTCTCAAGAAGAAAGGAAGATGAATGAAGAAAATTTACCTTTAATTCCTATAATAACCACTCAAACACTTAGTCATTTTTCTATGAAAAAAAATTTAATTGTATTGAAGTATTAATTTCATATATCTTGCCTTAAAAATAATTTAATATTAAATTATATTTCCTATATTATTTGTTTTCCATAAATATGGTGTTAATCCACTATACAGTATGCCATCATAAGGAGAGGACATAATTTATGTAATCGCTGCTTTGTTGTTAGACATTGAGGTTGTTTCTAATTTTTTATTCTCATAATACTACGAAGAAGGACTTCCCTGGAAATCCAGTGATTAAGACTTTGCCTTTCAATGCAGGGGGTAAGAGTTCAATCCCTGTTTGGGGAGCTAGGTCCCCACATGCCTCATGGCCAAAAAATCAAAGTGTAAAACAGAAGTAATATTGTAACAAATTTAATAAAGACTTTAAAAATAGTCCACATCAAAAAAAAAATCTTAAAAAAATACTATGATGAATGTTCTTGCTCATAAACATTTGACTGCATTTGACTGCAGGTTTGCTTAGTTCTATAGAATGAGATTCATGTGCCAAAGAGACTTTTAAATCTTCAATGCATTCTAGAGACTTTAAAATATTTTAAAAGTCTAGCCAGGTTACCCTCCCACAAGCAATGTGTAGGAGAGACCATTTCCTCACCCTCTTGCCAACTTTGCCCATTTGGGAGGTGAAAAATGGCCTCGCTTGTCACTACATTTGCATGCCTTTGATTACTATCGAGGTGAACATTTTCTTCTACTTTTGTTAGCTGCTGGTACTTCTCCTTTTGAGAGCTGTTTATTCATGCCCTTGTTCATATCCATCTCCCCTTGTTCATCTCCCCTTGTTCATCTCATAAAAAGAGCCAAGTGATCTCTTTTTATTTAATAAGCAGGGAAGCTGGGAATCACTGACGTTTCAAGAGAAGACCTCCAGGGCTCCAAACACAAGTGGCAAGCTTGTGTTTTTCTTATCTATATGTGATCTGCATAGCAATACCCTTTGACCCATATTTATGGGAAATACTTTCCAAAATTTGTTCTTCGCCTCATATCTGCCTTTTAGGTACCAATTAACTCGCGAATATAGAAGTCTGAATTAAAAATGGTCCAAAGGCGAGGCCAGGGTTTCTGGAAATGAGCAGGCTCATTTGATAGATGTCCTGCTAAAACACACTGAATATTAATTTCACCCTAGGAGTTTCAGCATCTTAGTTATGGGTACCGGCAAGGACTAAAGAAGAAAGTTTGCACTTTTCTGTTGTTCAGGCTGATAAAAACAGAAGGACATCCTTAGAGAACAGCCTCAGTGCAAATTGCTTTCAACTTTTTTGACATGGGTATTAAAATACCACCCCAAATACCAGTGGTAATAAAGAATCCAACTTAAAAGGGAGAGTAGGTGTAAATGTAACACATGAGATTTTTTTTTTTTCTTTCTTTTTTTTTGAATCTTGCTAGACAGTTGCTGAAGAATCAGTGGAGGGGTGCTCAAAGATGCTTCCCCTACCTTCTGGGGAAAACCTCAGGTTAGTTGTGGGTGACATGAGATTTTGAACCAAGAGGAACTGCTCATATTCGCTTGCAGTAAGAAAAATCGACACATTCTGTGCTGTTGCTGTCAAGGGAGAATTAGCTTCACTTCCTCTATTTATGACCCTCTTCCCCTGCTCTGATGTTCCTCCGCCCCACACATCACATTCCCCTCTCTGCCACCTTCCTGTCTTCCACCGAACTGCTCATTTTGTGCAGATGTGGTGGCTGGATTTTTTTTTTCCTCCAAATGAACACATTTAGTCATATGTTCAAAAGAGAAAGTGGCTTATAGTCAGAAACTGTAGGGACCCCACAGGCACATGGCTATTTGGGAATGGATTCTTTTTAGAGAGGGCTTCCCAGGTGGTGCTAGTGGTACAGAACCTGTCTACCAATGCAGGAGACGTTAGAGATGCTGGTTCAATCCCTGAGTGGGAAAGATCCCCTGGAGGAGGGTATGGCAACCCACTACAGTATTCTTGCCTCAAGAATTAGAGAAAGTCACACTGCCTTGGCCTCCAACCACATTGACTTGGCAAAGAAAATTCACCCAACACTTGGCTGTGGAATGGGTTAATGAATGAAGACCTTGAACTCAGGCCGTCCAAGTCCTTGAGGAAAGAGAAGTCTTAGAGATATTTGGGACTGAGGATACTACTCTTTCCCATGATGTCACTTAGCCAAGGGGATGGAGGTAAATATAAATTCAGGTCAGGAAATCCTCTTCAGGAACTTCTTGAAAAGTCTGCAAAGGTTTTGTCTTTCTGTCCTAAAGCATTTCTACAGTTGAGCATATTTATCTTCTGTCTTTCATCTCTTTTACGAAGTAAACCAATGATTTCATTCTTCTTTTTTTTTTTCCTGCTATTTTGTCCTAGTTTAAATATTCAGCTGGTGAAAAGCATTTATGTGTACATGACACAGTGCTTTGCCATTTACTTTTAAGAAGATGAAAACCAAAGTTTAAAATTTTACCCTTTGGCTTTTCAATAAGCCTCAAACTTAAATCAGGAGAAATAAAACCTTTTACTACTTATTTCCCTAGTTTGTAGAGACAGTGATGGGAGTGCTGTGGAAGCCATGCTGGGAAGAACAACTCCTGGCTTCACTGGAACCCTCATGGGCTTCACAGGAGGTTATGTCAGTGACCAACTAAGAAACTGCTATTTTTATTTCTCTTTACCAGCTCACGGACATAGAAAGATGCCCTGCAATGGCAGGTGAATTCTTTACCTCTGAGCCACCAGGGAAGCCCAAAGCATCTAGTACCCTGGGCCAATCTCTGGAGCCTTATATATACTGCTTACATGATTGAATGGTACCAGTCAACTGCTTTCTCATATTTACTGAGTTGAAGTTCAAGACTGAGTTCTGTCTTCAAGAGCACTATAAAGACCATCACACTGATGCCTCTAAATCCTTCTCAGCTGATTTGGCCAGTGGTTAAAAGTCTGGACCTGAGGTAGCCTGCCTAGGTATGAATCTTAGGGCTCCAGTCATTAGGTGTGGAGTCTTGGACAAATTGCTTAACCCCTCTGTACTTCTATTTCTTTTTAAAAAATATTTAATTGAAATATAGTTGATTTACAATGTTTATGTAAATTTACAATGCCTTAATTTCTTCTGTACAGCAAAGTGATTCAGTTATACCTAAAAATATATATATATGTATACTCTTTTTCATATCCTTTTTCATCATGGTTTATCACAGGATATTGAGTATAGTTTCTTGGTATACAGTAGGATCTTGTTGATTACCCATTCTACATAAATAGTTTGCCTCTCCTAATCCCAAACTCCCAATCCTTCCTTCCCCCACCTGTCTTCTCCTTGACAGCCATGAATCTGTTCTTTATATCTGTGAATCTATTTCTGTTTCATAGGTATGTTCATTTGTGTCATATTTTAGATTCCACAGGTAAGTGATACCATTTGGTATTTGTTTTTTTCTTTCTGACTTACTTTGCTTAGTATGATAATCTCTAGGTCCATCCATGTTGCTGCGAATTGTGTCTCCAGTTCTAATGTTAGTAAAACAGGATCATAGCACATACTTCACAGGGCTGTTTCAAGGATTAAAGTGAGTTAACCTCTGTTAAGAATCTAGAATAAAACCTGGTGCAGCCTTGGCCTCCAGGCATGTTCCACTCAAACACATCCTCTGCAAGCAGCTGGAGTAATAGCTCTGGGGTTCTGCTGGCCAAATCCAGCCTCTGCTTAAATCTCATCATGATGACTAGAAGCTCCCATCATCTACAAGATAAACTCCAAGTGCCTTATCACTACAGACAAGGTCCTCCTCTCCAGCTTCAGCCTCCGGTTGACGCCCTGGGAACATGGAATGATCGGTAGTTTCTTGCACAATTTGTGCTATATCTAACCTCCAAGCAATGACTAGAATGCTTTCCTCCGAAATTTCACCTTGTTAAAAATAAAGAAAAAAAGCTCTGCTTTTAAAGGAGCATCATTTTAAGAACCCACAGGAATGTTACTTTAAAATATCATGTCATACAGAAAACCCTCCAGATTCTTTATTTTAGCCCTCGTCTGTGTGCAACTGTTTCTAAGACTTGACCCAGGATTCATCTCTCTGATGACTCTCCTATTGACAGTAATGTCACATTCTAACCATCCATCTAAAATCCTACATGTGCTAATACTGCAATGGGGACACATTACAGAGTGCCCCAGGGCTGCTTCATACAGTTGTGCAGGTGATACCCTATGGCTCAATTTATCATAGAGATTACATATGGTGTTTTTTAAAAAAATAATTTAGTTACTATAATTGGAGGCTAATTACTTTACAATATTGTGGTAGTTTTTGCCATACATTGACATGAATCTGCCACAGGTGTACTTGTGTACCCCGTCCTGAAATCCCTCCCACCTCCCTCCCTGTTCCATCCCTCTGGGTTGTTCCAGTGCATCAGCTTTGAATGCCCTGTTTCATGCATCAAACTTGGACTGGTCATCTATTTCACATATGGGAATATACGTTTCAATGCTATTCTCTCAAATCATCCCACCCTCACCTTCTCCCACAGAGTCCAGAAGTCTGTTCTTTATGTCTCTTTTGCTGTCTTGCATATAGGGTCATCATTACCATCTTTCTAAATTCCATATATATGCATTAGTATACTGTATTGGTGTTTTTCTTTCTGGATTGCTTCACTCTGTATGATAGGCTCCAGTTTCATCCACCTCATTAGAACTGATTCAAATGCATTCTCTTTAATAGCTGAGTGATATTGCATTGTGTTTATGTACCACAGCTTTCTTATCTATTTGTCTGCCAACGGATATCTAGGTTGCTTCCATGTCCTGGCTATTGTAAACAGTGCTGTGATGAACATTGGGGTGCACGTGTCTCTTTCAATTCTGGTTTCCTCAGTGTTACACATGGCTTTATGAGTATTTTTACTTCTCTGTCTCCACCCTCAATACTCTCAGCAACACAAAGACAAAAGCTTTTTAACTTCACTTTACATCCTCAGCACCCAGCCCAATACTTGGCCGGTAGTATGTATTAAACAAAAACACTGCGATCCCGTCTTAGCTCCTATTCAATGCTAAGACCTACTAAGGAATCGAAACATAACTGGGGTAGTAAGTCAGACATGTGACTAGATAACCAGAACATCAGGCAGCTAAGTATTAGCAGCAAATAATTGGGGCCAAAGCTTTGTACTGTCTGTCCATCAGAGAAGGGACACATTCTAAGAACTGAGACAGACGGGAGAAGCTTCTGGGCAGGAATGGGACTCAAGCCAAGCCTTGCATCTTGTAGATGTTCCCAGGGATTGCATTGCATGGACGGCTGCTTCTGCGAGGCACTGTGTGTAGAGGAAGGAGTCTGGGACTTGGCATTCATGTACTCAGGTTGCATCCTACCTTTTCTATCCTCCATGTTTGCTGAATCGCTTTCTGAGCATTAGCTTCCCAGGTGGCGCTAGTGGTTAAAGAACCCACCTGCCATTGCTTGAGACATAAAAAACACAGATTCCAACCCTGGGTCAGGAAAATCCCCCGGAGGAGGAAATGGCTACCCACTTCAGTATTCTTGCCTGGAAAAGCCCATGGACAGAGGATCCTGGCAGGCTACAGTCCATAGGGTTGCAGAGACAGCACGCTTTCTGAACACAGGTTTCCTCATCTTTAGAGTGTGGTTTATAACCTCTACCCTATAGAACTTCTCTGAAAATTAAGATGAACCAGTGATAAAATAGATGAGCCTGATTCTCTGAACATGGCAGGAATTCAAGAGTAACTCTAATGTTAATTAGATTCCAGCTTAGACGTTTTGGTTACTGATAGATTCTTACCTGTCAAAGGCTTTTCTGCAGCATCCTAAGGGGTTGCATAGCTTGGAAGAAAAGCTATGACCGATGTAGACAGCATATTAAAAAGCAGAGACATTATCTTGCCAACAAAGGTCCGTCTAGCCAAAGCTATGGTTTTTCCAGTAGTTGTGTATAGATGTGAGAGTTGAACCATAAAGAAAGCTGAGTGCTGAAGAATTGATACTCTTGAACTGTGGTGTTGGAGAAGACTTTGAGAGTCCATTGGACTGCAAGGAGATCCAACCAGTCCATCTTAAAGGTAATCAGTCCTGAATATTCACTGGAAGGACTGATGCTGAAGCTGAAACTCCAATACTTTGGCCACCTGATGCAAAGAACTGACTCATTGGAAAAGACCCTGATGCTGGCAAAGCTTGAAGGCAGGAGAAAAAAGGGATGACAGAGGGTGAGATGGTTGGATGACGTGAGTTTGAGCAGGCTCCAGGAGTTGGTGAAGGACGGGGAAGCTGGGTGCTATAGTCCATGGGGTCGAAAAGAGTCAGATACGACTGAGCAACTGAACAGACACTGATACTGAAGGGACTGCAATCCATCCAACCTGCCTTGAGCAAATGGCCCACACAGACTGCCCCATGTGTATAGAGATCCAGGATGCCCCTCAAAGGTCTGGTGACAGCACAGTTTCTCAGGAGACAGGCTTTAAATCACCATCATCCATGCTCACTTATATGCTCTTAGGGAGCGTGAGCTTCTCTTGTGGCTCAGTGGCAAAGAATCCACCTGTCATGCAGGAGAGGTAAGATCGATTCCTGGGTCAGAAAGATCCCCTGCAGAAAGAAGTGGCACCCTACTCCAGTGTTCTTGCCTGGAAAATCCTGTGGATAGAGGAGCCTGGTGAGCTACAGTCCATGGGTCCCAAAAGAGTCAGATGTGACTTAGAAACTAAACCACGATGGAACATGGCAACATTGATTTTATTGTTAAAGTAGTTATTTTTGTTAATTTTGGAAATATCATATCTCTATAGCCTTTTTATACTTTCCAAAGGCAAGCTTCAGTTTTCAGTCTTCTTAACTTTCTAGCAACACGGTATATGTGCTGTGTTGCGCTAAGTTGCTTCAGTCGTGTCTGACTCTTTGCTACCCTATGGACCATAACCTGCCAGGTTCCTCTGTCTATAGGATTCTCCAGCCCATATTACTGGAGTGGGTTGTTGTGCCCTCCTCCAGGGGATCTTCTCAACCCAGGATCTTCTCAACCCAGGATCTTCCCAACCCACGTATCTTATGTTTTCCTGATTTGGCTGGCGGAACTAATGCCACCTGGGAAGCCCTCAAAAAGGTATATCAGTTCAGTTCAGTTCAGTTCAGTCACTCAGTCATGCCCGACTCTTTGTGACCCCATGAATCGCAGCACACCAGGCTTCCCTGTCCATCACCAACTCCTGGAGTTTACTCAAACCCATGTCCTTCGAGTCGGTGAGGCCATCCAGCCATCTCATCCTCTGTCATCCCCTTCTCCTCCTGCCCCCAATCCCTCCCAGCATCAGGGTCTTTCCAATGAGTCAACTCTTCGCATGAGGTGGCCAAAGTACTGGAGTTTCAGCTTCAGCATCAGTCCTTCCAATGGACACCCCGGGCTGACTCCTTTAGGATAGACTAGTCGGATCTCCTTGAGGTCCAAGGGACTCTCAAAAGTCTTCTCCAACACCATAGTTCAAAAGCATCAATTCTTTGGCACTCAGCTTTCTTTATAGTCCAACTCTCACATCCAAACATGACCACTGGAAAAACCATACCCTTGACCAGATGGACCTTTGTTGGCAAAGTAATGTCTCTGCTTTTTAATATGCTATCTAGGTTGGTCATAACTTTCCTTCCAAGGAGTAAGCATCTTTTAATTTCATGGCTGCACTCACCATCTGCAGTGATTTTGGAGCCCAAAATAATAAAGTCTGACACTGTTTCCACTGTTGCCCCATCTATTTCCCATGAAGTGATGGGACCAGATGCCATGATCTTAGTTTGCTGAATGTTGAGCTTTAAGTCAACTTTTTCACTCTCCTCTTTCACTTTCATCAGGAGGTTCTTTAGCTCTTCTGCCATAAGGGTGGTGTCATCTGCACATCTGAGATAATTGATATTTCTCCTGGCAATCTTGATTCCAGTTTGTGCTTCCTCCAGCCCAGCGTTTCTCATGATGTACTCTGCATATAAGTTAAATAAGCAGGGTGACAATATACAGCCTTGACGTACTCCTTTTCCTATTTGGAACCAGTCCGTTGTTCCATGTCCAGTTCTAACTGTTGCTTCCTGACCTGCATACAGGTTTCTCAAGAGGCAGGTCAGATGGTCTGGTATTCCCATCTCTTTCAGAATTCTCCACAGTTTATTGTGATCCACAATATAGGATGGTCTAAATTTTCACATGGGAAAGGCAAGGTCCATAAATGAATGAGTCACTCAACGTTCCACAGTAAGGACAGTCAGAATGAAGACCAGGGCTCAGGTGTCCTGGGTCACGGTTCCAAACTGCTGCACTGTTTAAAGTTCTCTTTGGCAGTGGTGGCACCAAGGATGGGGTGGTGGTGGACATGGGCTACACCAGCAAGGAGTAGTCATTTTATTATTGTCATTGTTTGCAACCAACACTATATAGCAATAGTAAAACACAGATCAACTGTTTCTAAATTATCTCATCTCTGTTTCTAAATTATCTGTAGGTAATGCATACCTTTATTGTCTGCACTGGAGGCAGATAACTCCCAACTACTCACCCTGGGTAACCACTGTTCTTTGGTAAAGTGTGCACGTGCTCAGTTAAGTTGTGTCTTTGCAACCCCATGGACTGTAGCCTGCCAGGCTCCTCTGTCCATGGGATTCTCCCAGCAAGAGTACTGGAGTGGGTTGCTATTTCCTTCTCCAGGTGATCTTCCCAATCCAGAGATGGGACCTGTGTCTCCTGCATTGCAGGAGGATTCTTTACCCACTGAGCCACCCTGGGAAGCCCTCTTTGATAAAGAACTCTGTCTAAGTTGGTTTCACTGAAAATATCTATCTGGTTGCATTTGAAAGGCAGGAATTTTGATTTCTAAGCAGAGGCGACTTAAGGTCAGAGAAAGTGGAAGAGATACATTTGGGACTACATGTATTGTGGCTCTAACTTCTTTTGACTCAGGGAATCAAGAAATGATTGAGCACAGTTTGTCAGTAAGCTTACACCATACCATGTGTAGACCTGATGAAAAAGTAGACCTTCCTCTATGAGGTCAGCATTAGTATTTCAATTGTATAGACAAAAGCTGAAGCTAAGACAGATGCATTAACATGTCCAAGGTCATAATGACTCAGGAGCCAGTGTAAGATTTGTCCAATTCTAAATGGCTGCATTATTATACTACTACCATGTTCCATCTGTCCACCAGTGTCTGAACAGTAAACAACAATTTAGTACTGAAAAGGCTAATGTAGCAAAAGAGACAAGTCACAAGAACCACCATTTGCAGGGGCTATGCCCAGCACAGAGGTGACTGGAAGAGGTCAGGAGTGCAGCTGACATAGGTCCAAGCTCGGCAATTTTCTAACTTGCATAGAGGTGCCTTATGGGCTAGCAGTGGCGTGGGACCACTGGTGATTCAGACTCCAGCACTGAAGCAGCCTGTCTCCTCTTGTTTCCAGTGGATTCTCTGGGCACTGTTTGCCAATTTCCTGGAAGTGGCTCTACCTAGCCCTTAGGTGCAGAGTTTATAATCACCTCTGGCTTGTGCGAAGTGCCCAGTTGCCCATGTGTCTGTCCTGACTGTTATTGGGGTCATGACTGTCATCCCCTCAACTGTTTGTCTTTCTGAAAATTGGACACCAGACCACTCATTAATCTGTGTAGCAAAATCCTGGGCTCTTGTCTACAGTGAAAAGTTTATTGTAATGACCTGGGACTTGAAAGCTGAGACAATCTGTATCCTTACACTATTCTTGGAAAATAGGACTGGGAAATTTTACAAGTCACCTTAGTAGTATGCCTTGGGGTTGCAGACTTTTTAAAAAAAAAATCAGAGTATATTTGCTTTACAATGTTGGGTTTATTTCTGCTATACAGAAAAGTGAATCAGCCATATATTTTCATCTATCACTTCTTTGTTTGAATTTCCTTCCCATCTAGGTCACCACAGAGCACTGGATAGAGGTCCCTGTGCCATATAGTCAGTCCTCATTAGTTATTTATTTATATATAGTAATGTATCTATGCCAATCTCCGTATCCCAATCCATACACCCCTTGCCCCTTGGTATCCATACATTTGTTCTCTACTTCTGTGTGGAGACTTCTTTTTAATTTGTTACAATCATAGTCACAATATCTTATAAATATTTTGAGTGAATAACATTTCAATTCATATCAAAATATTTATCCCAGTAACAGTATTGTGGGAACTATATATCCTGACTGACATGAAAGCTTACTGATCACTTAATCTATGTTAGTTTCAAGGGAAGAAAAATGACAGATCTGGGCGTCAGGCAACTTCGGCTTTTCGGTTCCCATCTCTGCCACAGGCTTTTAGTGTGACACTGAGCAAGTCATTGTCATCTCCAGAATGCAGATAAAAGGGTGGGCTCAATCGTCTCTAAGTCCCTTCATGGGTGTGACAGCTGGTCTTTTGATCAAGTGGCATGTTCAATGAAACAGTAACGTGTTTCATTGCATTTTAGAGCTGGAAGGAGGTTTAATGATCTGGTCTACACGCTTCATTTTACAGATGCTCTTCACAAAGAAGGCAGAACAGATATTATCCTTCTTTTACAAATTAAAATACTATGGTCCTGAGGCGACGAGTCATTTGCTCTAAAGGAGGTGAACTCTGGCTCTTCTTCTTGCTATGTCACCCGGTCAACTAGGCTTTATTGGGTCCTGTTTAGTCTTGTCCAGCTTCTGTGGCCTGGTCTTCAAAGCAGATTAAAAAAAAAACGAAACACCAACTAGTGTGGACCCAACTCCAGGCCTTCAAATGCTAAGGCTGTTAGGTGGTCCTGCATCTCCAGTTTCCTCTGACTGAGCCCAGAATGCTTCCTGGAGACCAGAAGCATAGGTGCAAGTCTAATTCTGGTTTGTTTCTCACAGGAGTGAAAGAGTCTACATCAACAAGTATGGAAACCAGGCAATTTTCTTTGTTCTAAGAGCAAGTTTTCCAGGACCAGCAATGCTGAGTGACTGGGGTCAGGGGAGAGGAGTCAGAATCCAGTAGGCTGTTCTGATACTGATGAGTTGGACCATGAGTAGACAGTAACAGCAAGAACAAATCCTACATTTATTAAGGGTCTACAGGACACCAAGGATTTGACAGATATTGTCTCATTTAGGAAATGAAATTTCTGAAAATAGAAGTTTAAGAAATCATCAATTTTAGAAAGAAGCTTTGTATGTTGGTCACTCAGTCGTGTCTGAATCTTTGTGATTCCATGGATTGTATAACCCACTAGGCTCCTCTGGCCATGGAATTCTCCAGGCAAGAATACTGGAATGGGTTGCCATGCCCTTCTGCAGGGGATCTTCCCAACTCAGGGATCAAACCTGGATCTCCCACATTGCAGGCAGATTCTTTACCATCTGAGCCACAAGGGAAACCCCAGACAGAAGCTTTAGAGAGGGAAAAACACTTATGGAGTCTGGAAGCAGAAATAGTTTTACATGGAAAATTGTAAAGTCCAAAACATGAGGCCTGAAAGCCAACTGTGGCAGGGACCAGCACAGCCACCTCAGGTCTATGGAGAATCCCCTCCTCTCTGAATGGCATTCAGGTCACCTCCCTCTAGTGAAATCAAATGAACTTGTGGACAGAGGAGCCTAGCAGGTTTTAGGACTAACACTTTCATTTTTGAACTTTTCTGGTGGCTCCAATAGTAAAGAATCTAACTGCAATGTGGGAGACCCAGGTTTGATCCCTGAACCAGGAAGGTTCCCCCGGAGAAGGGAATGGCTACCTATTCCAGTATTCTTGCCTGGAGAATTCCACGGACAGAGGAGCCTGGCAGGCTACAGTCCATGGGTTCACAAAGAGTCTGACACAAGTGAGTGATTAACACTTTCAATTGTTTCTTTCATACCAATAGGTAAGGTTTCTTGGGTAGAATCAATAGATTCTAGAATTTCCAATAAGAGTTGAGGGAAGAGAAAGAGGAGAAGGGAAAAGAGAGCCATTTATTGCATTTATTAATTTCATTAATATTATTCTTCTTCAAGATATGGCTTAGGGTCCTTTAGCAAATGGCATAATTAAAAGTATTCTTCCACAGATTACCTGCTAGAGCTTTTTTTCTCCCCCTGAGCCAAGCTAATTAAAAAATACCATCAATGTACTAATTATACTATTGACATTTCTTTTCAATAATTGCAAAGGGGCTTAAATAACCATATTAAAGGACACACTCATATGAAATGTAACTCACTGTGATGTTGATGTTCATACTGATTTGTAGAATTAGTTGCATGGAGAATAAATTTCGTTCCTGGGACAAATGGGGAATCTGAGACTCCTTTTCCAAAACACCAGGTCTATCTCTCAGAGCATTAGGAAGTGAAGCAACCTAGCAGGGCCATCCAACTTAACACATTTGGTGGCATTTGGAGCTGTGGTGGGGAAAACGGACTCCCTAGTTAATTTCACACTTCCTCTATACATTTCAAAAAGCGAGGTGTGACTCTGCAGCTGGATTTTAAAAAGAGTCTCAGAAGGCTACATGCCAGGTATTCTGCAGACGTCCTGTCTTAAAGGAGCAGTCTCTTTCCTGGTATCTGTTTGCTGTGGAGAATCCCAAACTGCTCAGTTACAGCAAGGGCTTTAAGCTTTCTTGAAGGATATTTCCTGCTCATTGAGGCTCTGGATTTACTGGAGCTGCTGGCTTTTGTCACCCTGAGTGTAAGCATTCTGGGGGCTTGTCGGCACTCTGCAAAACCCAAGGAACCGTGCTAAAGGATGGAGAGAAGAAAACTGGCAATCACTGCGTGCCTATGTGCCTTTCCCACAACAGCCACACAAAGTAGGAACTACTGTCTGCATTTGACAAACAATAGGGTCCAAGCTTAGATTACCTTGTCCCCAAACCACCCTGATTCTCCCACAGAGCACCCGTCTGCTCTGAAATAGCTAGGTGGCCGTGGCCCCTCTGGGGGCGGGGCTCTGTTCCTCTCCAGCAGGCCCCTCGCCACCACCTCCTTGCTGCAGATTGCCCCAGGTTTGTTTTCCTTGGCTCCCTCATTAATGAGTTCCACAGGACAATGCTAAGTCTAGTTATGCAGCCTTAATTGGTTTAGTTACAACTAGATAATTCCTTTTTTCTTCTCTCAGAGGCCTTTCTGTTTAAAGACATTTTAGCTGGAAGATGCTAATTGTCAATGAGGAGAAAGTGACACCTGAAGAGTTCATTCTCCATCTTGGTCCTCGGTTTCTCCTTTGAACTCCTTCCACCCGACCCTCTTTCCCACTTCATCACTTCTCCCCGGCCATCATAAAAGAGAGCCCTGCCCTGGCCAGGCGGCACAACTTGCCTTCTCCTTGCCAGGGCCTCATTCTCTCTGCAGCTGTGTCTCAGGCATGGACAACCTGCGAGAGACCTTCCTCAGCCTGGAAGACGGCTTGGGCTCCTCCGACAGCCCTGGCCTGCTGTCCTCCTGGGACTGGAAAGACAGGGCGGGGTCCTTCGAGCTGACCCAGGCCTCTCCCGCCCAGAGCCTCTCCCCGGCTCCGTCCCTGGAGTCCTATTCTTCCTCTCCCTGTCCGGCTGTGGCCGGGCTCGCCTGCGGGCATGGAGGTGCCAATGGTCGGGGCGGCGATGACTGCAGCGGCCTTGGGACCAGCGGCCTGGTGGAGGTGGACTACGACATGTTGGCATTCCCACCTGCCTACCTGCAGGGCCCTAGCGGCACCAAGGCCCAGAAGGGCACCAAGGTCAGGATGTCCGTCCAGCGGAGACGGAAGGCCAGCGAGAGGGAGAAGCTTCGGATGAGGACCTTGGCTGATGCCCTGCACACCCTCCGGAATTATCTGCCCCCGGTCTACAGTCAGAGGGGCCAGCCGCTCACCAAGATCCAGACGCTGAAGTACACCATCAAGTACATCGGAGAGCTCACAGACCTTCTCAACAGCAGCCGAGAGCCCCGGCCCCAAAGCGCTTGAGCTCAGCCTGGGGACTCGGGGGACTCACTTCAGCCCCCCAAGGCGGGGTGGCAGAGGAGCTTTAAAGACCTGGACCAGCTCTTGGAACAACAGCATCTGATTATTTTCATAGAATGAGCGTGACCTTGTTGTCTGGAAAAGTCTAAAGGAATTCCCATTGGACTAATCAAAAACATCCAGAACACTTAACTGCCAGACAAGCAGGTACTTTTGGCTTCCAGTTTTGCCACCATTTCTGAAGAGACTTGCCCTTTGCAAAGACACAGATGGCTTTTCCCTTTTCTGTCTGTTGCAGGTATTTTAAAGGGTCAGTGATTTCAAATGCATTGTTTTTTTTTTTGCAAGCATGTAAAATTGTTACCGTTAATCTTCTCCCTCTCCTGGCATTTTGGTGTGGGGAGCTTGCTTCCTGTTGCTAACTAAACCTGCATTTTGTACTGGATCCCGGGAGACACCTGGATTCTTATTTAGAAAGATGAGCATCAAGTAAAGGGCTATAGTGCGCCTGTCTCATTTTGTTTGTGTGCGTGTGTGTGTGTGTGTGTGTGTGTGTGTGTGTGTGTGTGTGACTAAAATCAGGTCTTTGCTTTTGCAGGGACCAAAGTCACTTAAATGCAGAAGAAATAAGTGTCATGGTATAGAAATTCACAAGCAGACAGGTTATATTAAGACAGAGTGGAGGGTTTAAAGGCTGGCTCCTCTCTTAAGGGAAGCTTTAAAGGCTTCCCTTCTCTCTCAAAGGAAGGAAAAGGAGGCTGGGGGCCAGAGAATGAAGGGGGGAGGAAGAGAAGGAAAACTCAGCCTCATAGCCAGGCGTCGTAACAGAGCTGGGGAGGGCATGGAATGAGGGGTGGGTTCTCTCGGTGCCAGGCCTGCTGTGAGGATGACCTCAATGAATCCCATCACTTACTCATTTGTCAAACAAAGTCTAGTGCTCAGTCATGTCTGACTCTTCTTGGCTCCATGGACTGTAGCCCACTAAGCTCCTCTGTCCATGGAATTTTCTGGGCAAAAATACTGGAGTGGGTTGCCACTTCCTACTCTAGGGGATCTTCCCCACCCAGGGATAGAACCCACATCTCTTGAGTCTCTTGCATTAGAAGGTAGATTCTTTGCCATGAGCGCCACCTGGGAAGCCCCTCAAATGAAGAGATTAGCTCTAAAAGGGGATTTGTTTGACTTTAGAGATAAGTGCAAGGGTGAGGATTAGAGTGCAATTCTAGCCCCTCCAAAGAGATTTATTTCTTTGTCCACATCTCCTCCTCCTACCAATCCCCAAGTCACCTCACGTGCACCCCCTACCACAAACACACACCTCTCTTCATAGTGCCTCATCCTAGGGTGGGTGGCTGTAGCACCCTCAGCTTGGCTAATTTGCTGGCACATGGCATGGAAATGGGGGCTTTGAATTAAGGAGTTTCTTGAAAACTAGTGGCCTTTTTTAGGGCTGAATTTTTCTCTTCCAATCAGTATTAACCAGCTGCAATTGAATTGTCTGCTCATGTCTCCTGTCATTTTTTTCTATTGGTGATTTTTGTTTATGCTTTCAATAACAAATTACAAAGATAGTACATGTGTTCACAATTGAATGTATAACTTCACTTTTTTTCCTTTGCTAATACAAACATATACCAATAAAAATAGGTGTATATACATTTTTAACAAATACCTTGAATTTTGCAAATTGCTTTTTTTTCTTAGCAACATATGGTAAATTCATTCCAGTTTAACACAAATAAATCCATGTTGTAAGTACCCTTTTTACCTTGACTTTATAGATGAGGAAATTGAAGCAGACTGAGTCACAAATGTGAAAAATATAGTGGAAAGAATAGGTTCTAACAGTGTTCCATAGCCAGGTATGCTATGCTAAATATAATTTGTCTAATGAACCACCTTTCATATGAAGTTTAGGTTGTTTTCAGTTTTCATTACCAAAAATGCTATAACAAACATCACGGACAAATATTCACTGCTTTTGTGAAAAATTTCCAGAAATGGCCTGAATCAGAGTTGTGTGCATGCACATCTTAATTTTAAATAAATACCATTAGGTGACTGGTACAAAGGTTTGTAGTTATTTACACTCCACCAGCTTGAGGTGACAGAAGCAGCTGGTCCATGTTGCCACTGGATATTATCAGTCTTCTGAAGTTTTCAATGCATTAAAAAATAGTCATGTTGTTCTTGTGTTAATTTTAATTTTCCTATGTACTCTTTGAAATGGTTTGTTTTTTAAAATTTTATGTGACTATTGTTCATTTTGGTCCCTCTTCTATAACTTGCCAGTTTATATAGTCTTTGCCATTTTTCCATTGGGTTATTTATCTTCCTGTTAATCATTTGGGAGAGCTTGTCACATGCTCTATGTGTTGAAAAGTTTTCTTCCAATCTATCACTTTGTTATCATCTTTGTTTGTGCTTTTGATCCTAATATCTTATGTTCTTTGAAGCTTTGATTTTTATATGATCAAATCTCTCTCTCTTTTTTAATTGGCTTATGTGTTTCTTCCCTCTGCTCAATTTCTCCCAGTTCCAAGGCTATCCAAATAGTCTTGATTTTCAAATATTTTAATATTTATATATGGATCTTTAATACATCTTTGATTTATTTTTGCCCATAGTGCAAAGAAGGAATCTAACTTAATTTCTGATCAGCTTTTTATAACTGTAGAATAAGTATAACTTGTCATTGGAGGTAGTGGATGGTGGTAGTATACAGTTGCTAAAAGGTCATCCTATGTATACAAACCTTCATCCACTTCTCATATATTCCCTGATGATGTTTTAAAGAAGAAACTAGAAAATGCTGAACAATATTAAGATTTTCTTCAAGGGACTTTACCATGTACAGGTGTTCATGTGAGAACGTATGTGTGTGCATGTATTTGTTCGTATGTGTGTGTGTGGTGTTTCCTGTGTCAGGGGAAGAGGATTAGAGAAATAATATTTTAGGAAAGGGAGTGCTCAGCCTTTGAATCAGTTGGTATTTTCCTTGCCATTTTATTAAAGAGAGTAGAATCCAAATGCCCTTGGCTTTTGGTTTTTCAAACTCAAGCATTAAGTGTGTTTTATAAATAGCTTGGGTAATTTTGGTTGCCCTAGGGACCAAACACTGTGGATGGGTTAGGAGGTCCTGTCCTAACTTTCAAAAAATTCTAGAAAGTCATTCAACTACTAGGTAGGCTTGTTCTCAGGACTCCTAAGGTCCTCCCTGGAAAGCCTGGAGAAGATGATAACTTCCTGGGAGTGGGTCTCAGACCCAGGGGTTTTGTCTTCCTAACATCACCTGCAGCTCCGGGTGGGCCCTAATCAGGACAGGCAGCTGGCCATCAGCATTTGATTCCAGCAAAAATCCCCAGTGAAGTTGCCTCCTTTGTTCGGAGGATAGCTGGACTGTGTCCCTGATTCCTCTAGAGAGCATTTAAAAGCAGTTGGCTTGAGCATAGCTCAAGATTAGGAATAAGTTATTTCTGGCACTTGGATAAGGTGTGCGTCTAGGATATTGTGGTCCAAGTTTTCACATTCAGAATTTCATGTAATCTGCCTAACAGCTCTGGGGTTGGGCATCGTTAGTCCCATTTTGAGGATGAGGAAACTAAGCTTAGGGACAGCTACATGGTGCAAAGCCACCTGATCAGCTGGTGGCACGTGGTTGGCTAGTGAGCGAGTGAGTTCAGCTCTAACTCCAAGGCTTAGACCCTTCCCTGCTGGCTCTGTGAGCCCTGGACGGGACAGGCAGAGAGCTTTCTCGGCAAATGCTCACTCCTAGGCTTCTTAGCCTTGTTTCTGCCTCCCCATCTCTGGGACCCTCATTTGCTTTACCATCTGAAACATTTCTGAAGGGGCTATTCATCTTGTCCTCTAAATTATTTCCCTTTGAACTTCTCCCTCCGCCCCAAACATTTCCTCTGAAATTCTTTCACCTCCTTGCTGGCGCCTGGAGTCCTTAATCCACAGAGAAACCTGACTTCTGCTGTTCATCTGTGTTCAATAAAACGTTCCACAATTCACACCGGGCTGAGGTTTCTTTGTTCTTGTAGTTTCTGCCACATTAGCTAATTGGGAGAGAGGTCAGAGCTGGGGTGGGGGAGAGTCTCTACAGACTGACAGGTAGACATATTACTTTTACTTTTACTTTCAGATGTCTTAAAAAAAAACAAAAAACTGGAGCCCATTTTACAAAGTGAAGTAAGCCAGAAAGATAAAGACCAATACAGTATACTAACACATATATATGGAATTTTAAAAGATGGTAACGATAACCCTATATGCAAAACAGAAAGAGAGACACAGATGTACAGAACAGACTTTAGACTCTGTGGGAGAAGACGAGGGTGGGATGTTCTGAGAGAACAGCATTGAAACAAGTATACTATCAAGGGTGAAACAGACCACCAGCCAAGGTTGGATGCATGAGACAAGTGCTCAGGGCTGGTGCACTGGGAAGACCCAGAGGGATGGGATGGGGAGGGAGGCAGGAGGGGGGATCGGGATGGGGAACACATGTAAATCCATGGCTGATTCATGTCAGTGTATGGCAAAAACCACTACAATATTGTAAAGTAATTAGCCTCCAACTAATAAGAATAAATGGAAAAAAAACACACACAACAAAAGAAGATGCATATGCAAATAAGTTTTGGTACTTCTGCCTTGGGGCTTCCTGGGTGGTAAAGAACTCATCTGCCAATGCAGGAGACACAAGAGATGTGGGCTCGATCACTGGGTCAGGATGCTCCCCTGGAGAAGGAAATGGCCACCCACTCTAGTATTCTTGCCTGGAGAATCCCATGGACAGAGAAGCCTGGCAGGCTACAGTTCACGGGGTGCAGAGTCAGAAGTGACTGGAAGGACTTAGCACACACACACTACTGCCTTGAGCTCCAATTACAGTAGCCCAGGATGCTATGTGACTCCTCTGAGGCGTCATCTGATCCCCGTATACTCCAAGTTGCTGGAAGGAGCCTGGACCTGTGACTTGACCCCTGTGGGCTCAGCCCATGCTGGCTTGACAGCAACCAGAGCTTGGCAAAGCCTCCGGTCCACCGGCTGGAAACCCGAGATAACTTCTACCTCATAATGAAATACTGAAGACTAAGCAGTGTGTCTTAGAGCATCTGGAAGGACTCGCTCTTAATATTTTGGTTCCAGAAAGTCCCTAGCCCTGAACAGGGAGAAGGAAAAAAACTTCTGAGGAGGCTGGGGAAAACCGTATGATTTGTTTGTCTCTCGGGTTGGGACTATTCACTCTCCTTTCCTTAGCAGAGTCTCCTACTAAGCTCTTTCTCATGTGAATGCTATTGACTTCTGTTTCTCTTCATTAAGTGGAGCTTTGCAAGCCTGGAGTTCAGGTCTGTGCAGGAGACAGGAGAGTTTAGCAGGCACTGCACGGGCTGTTCCCAGCCCAGCCAAGGCAAGCTGCTGATTCTTCATGTGAGGTGTCAAGTCTCAGGGCCAAAGGCTCTCTATATCTTTTCTCTTTTACTCTTAACAGCTATAGAAGATCACTAATATTAGCCCATTTTGCAAACAAAGAAACAGGCTCTGGGAAGCCAAGTGATCTTGCCCAAGGTCACATAATTGGCACAGGACCCAGGATTCCATGGGATTCCTAGGTGGCACCAGTGATAACCTGCCTGACAATGTAGGATACATAAGAGACACAGGTTCGATCTCTGGGCTAGGAAAATCCCCTGGAGGAGGAAATGGCAACCCATCCAGCATTCATGCCTGGAAAATTCCATGGACAGAAGAGCCTGGTGGCTACAGTCCATGGGGTCTCAAAAAGTCGGACATGACTGAACACACCAAGATTCCACTCAGGGCTTCTCCACTTATACTTTTGACAATACTATGCTTCAAGTGCTGGAAACACAGCCGAGAACAAAACAAGTCACAGCAAAGTCTCTGCATTCGAGTGGCTCCCACTAGTTTACGCTCTCCTTTGAAGAAGGTTTACATTTGCATTTGCACTGTGCAAGCAACTTATTAGAATGTACAGAGATCAGGGTATATTTTAAATTGTGATGCCTTTTGGATGGCATCACCGACTCAACGGACATGAGTTTAAGCAAACTCTGGGAGACAGTGAGGGACAAGAGAAGCCCGGCATGCTGCAGTCCGTGGGGTCGGAAAGAGGTGGACACGACTGAGCGACTGAAAAACAACACCATTTTACACTCTCCTCTCACGTGGTATGGGGCATGACCATTCTTTCTCTCATAGACTGGAATTTGAGAAAAGTGTGGGAGTTTTGTAACCACCTTGGGGCATTTGTATGCCTCCAAGGGTATCATAGTTTGGATTCTAGAAATACCTGTTTTCAGGGGCTACAGTTTATTGTTTTCTTTCAATTTCTTTTGGGTGCAAAATGACCAAGTGAAAATTGGCAGTCATAATGTTAACAATGGCACAACAACTAATATTTATTGGGTCCTTACTCTGGGTAAGGCACTGTTCTAAGTACTTTTCATGAAATAAGTATTTTAATCCCTATGAAGTAAGAAGAAACCACTACCTTTTGACATAAGGACAAACATTTACCCATTTTATAGATGAGAAAACGGAGGCACAGAGAGGGGAACACTTATCCAAGTTCATGCAACTTGGCAGCAGCAGCCCTAGGAATCAAACCCTGGCAGCTGTGCTCCACACCAAGCCGTTACTACTTATACCAGCTGTGTCCTTATATTGGTTTGGTGATTACATTTCATGTACATTATCTTATTTCACTCTTACCTGTACTTGATTATACATGAAACTGAATAGGGACTGTTATGTCCAGTTTAGAGATGAGGATATTAAAGGTCATAATGACAAAATATCCTAACTATGAATGAATGACAGAGCTGGCACCATGATCCAAGTTTCTTTAATATTTATTTATTTATTGACTGCTCCGGGTCTTAGTTGTAACATGCAGGATCTTCAATTGTCATTGGGGCATGTGGGATCTTTAGTTGTGGCATATGGGATCTAGTTCTCCGACCAGGCATCAAACCCGGGCCCCCTGCATTGGGAGCTTGGAGTCTTAGCTTTAAAGTTTTAAACTCCTGGTCTGGCACTTTCTGGCTAAACTCCTCTGTCTCCAAAGGAAAACTTAGTTGTGCCCCAAAACCTCCGCCCCGAGGGCATCCTCCTAAACCTAGAACAACACAATGTGTAC